>NW_028122759.1:0-130722 GCF_965194805.1 Balaenoptera borealis | reverse complement strand
ATGGGAAAACAGGAACAAGGGAAGTATAGGTTATTACTAGGTGGGGTTGAGCAAGTGGAGCAGCAAACTGCAAAGCAGAAAGAAGAGGGACGTACTATAGAGGGATATGACTTCCATTCTCAAGGCGCCTGCATCCTGTGCAGGGAGACAGCCTAACATAAAATGTGCCTAACAACAAATATATTGACTTCTTACTAAAAATCTCCAGTTCATAGAACCGAGGGGTTTGTACCTTCTCCTTTAAAAGTGATAGTCCTGGGACTTCCCCGGTGGTCCCGTGGTGAAGACTCTGCGCTTCCAATGCAGCAGGCGTGGGTTCAATCCCTGGTTGGGGAGCTAAGATCCCACATGCTGCGCAGCCAAAGAAATTTTTTTCGAACGTTATACTCCTGTATTGTTGGCTTTAGTGGTTTAGATTTTGTTGTACTGTTAAGAAGATTTCAGTTTATTTACCGGGAACAAACAACACATAATGTAAAAATAGTTTCCCAGAAACGATTTCCATCATTCTCTTCCTCCCTTTCTCCCGCAGACTGGTGTTTCACCTTGACAAGTTCTCTGTCATTCCATAGGAAAGCTGTCTGGCTTGGAGGTTGCAATCCCAGGGAATTTTTCATCAGCGGGGAAGTCTCCATCACTACAGAGGAATCAAGGGAGAAGTCAGTCCCTGGTAAGTGAGATGCTCCCCCTAAACACCAACACAGCAGTCGTGTACCTTTCAAGGGGTTCAGGGGCAAGATGGGCAAGGCATTTCTACTAACTCTTCTTAAGGATCACGGACAGTGCCCTATGCTACGAGGTAAGCGGTGACTGCTGTAGTTCTTACTGGTGATCCTTTCCTGTCACTGATTCTCGGCTTTCTTTGTATTTCATAGGACTGTTGTCAGTCCAATACAAAATGAGTCTTATTTTTAAAAACCTGAAATGTTTTACAGAGCCTAGCATTCTCATATAGGGTCCTTTCCATTCTCCCCACTTTCCCGAGGGGCCAAGAACACTTCACACCATGAACTAGGAGAGGGGGTAGAGCCCTTTCTGATGAAATACATCAACAAAGACAGAGCCTTAGCCTGCTTGCTCTCTGGACAGGATCTCGGACCACAAGGTCTTCAATCCTGGTATAAATGAAGGAAGTGAGGACAGTTCAACTGGCACTCTCATAACAAGAGTTCTGAAACACCTTCCGAAGAGACTATAGCAGTAGATGAGGGAAGGGAGTGCTACAGTGTGGCAGTACAGGGGGAACGATCGGCTACAGCAGTGAAAAGTGTGGTACCGATTGGTGTGCTCTCGGGATTCTTGTACATGTAGCATAGATGACCTCTACGGTGGCCCTCCCACCTTCCCACCTGCATTAGGTGTTCTTTTTTTTTGTAATTTATGTTTATGTATTTATTTACTGTTTGAACTTATTTATTCTACGTATTTATGTTTTTGGCCGCACTGGGTCTCTCATTGCTGTGCACGGGCTTTCTCTAGTTGGCGGCTAGCGGGGGCTACTCTCGGTTGCGGTGTGCGGGCATCTCATCGCGGTGGCTTCTCTTGTTGCGGAGCATGGGCTGTAGGCACGTGGGCTTCGGTAGTTGAGGCTCACGGGCTCTAGAATGCAGGCTCCGTCGTCGTGGCACATGCGCTTAGTTGCTGCACGGCATGTGGGATCTTCGCAGACCAGGGCTCGAACCCGTGTCCCCTGCATTGGCAGGCGCCACCAGGGAAGCCCTAGGTGTTCTCATATAGAGTCTAAAAACAGAGAGCACTGAGAGAAGGTAGTGGTTATTAAAGGCTCAGGATCTAAATTCTACCTGTCTCTACACCCCTTCCCAGCTGTCGATTTGACCCCATTTTTGAATGCTGACCTCATTGTTCAACTTTTCTCTGCCGTCTGTATACTCACCTTGAAAACTTGTTTCTGTGATGCGTTGAGCAGACACAGGGTGGCAGACTGCAGAGGTGGAAGCTGGTGGTCGGATATTTGTGGGCTGAATCTCCTTCAGTCCCATTCCCATTTCTGGTTGCCCAGAGGCCCTACTTCCTGTGTGTGACGCCGAGCCGTAGGATTGCGGGCAGGAGCCAAGTTCTCCATACAGTAAAGACCCCAGTGTGCCTTGGTTACAGTAATATACCTGGCTTCCTTCCTGGCAGGGAAGTGACAGGCGGCTATGCCCCTGCTTTGTTCGTGGGCCTCCTGATCCAGCAGTTCCCTTGGCTCTGCCCCTGTCGTCAGCTGCCCCTAGGATAACTCTGAGCCCTAGCCACTTCTCTGGTAGATTTCCCTATTCCCCCACTACAGTCACACCTGAATAAGGCAACTCAGACCTTTCAGAGATGTGTCCTGAACCTCTTGTTTTCTGAAATACCTATCTGGTGGTTGTGAGACTTAAGGCCAGCGTCCCCGAGAGACTTTTTCTATTTCTCCTAGTAAACCTAGACTCATCTTCTGTCACCTTCAACTCTACTCCAATTGTGTTCTTTCAACCCAGACCTCTGACCCTGCTTTTTACTTCTGCCATTTCATCCTCGCTCCTGCTTCCTTTCCTAAATCCATACGTCTCTTTTGGCCTTCCTAGCCCTGGGCCAAGTTCCTTCCTCTTTGCTCAGTTTTTACCCCTTTCCTTCATTCTCCCATCCAACTTTCAGTCCTTCCTTTCTCACGCCCCAGTTAGCAGCATCTGAAAATTCGAAAGGTTTGTTACTCGTCTATTAATTGTATTCCATTTACTTACTCAGTTCTATACCTGTCTTACCTGTGTATGGAAGAACAGCTGGTAGCCAAGGTGGCACCAAGAATCCTAGCAGCTCTCACTTGACGTATCCGTAGTAGTCGGCAATTTCCATTTCGTTTTCCCTCTCGGTGAAAAATTGCAGCTTGCCCGAAGAGGTGTATCTGGCAGCATTCTCCCGTTGTTGTTGAGCCCGCCTCTTCATGGCCTCTCGCTCTGGCCTCTGCTCTTGTTCGATGGGCTTTGACATGACTGGCTCAGGCACGTTGGGTTCCCTCCATGGAACTCGTTGCTTGCTGAAGTCTTGGAGTAGAAAGTGGGTTTGGAGCTTGGGTGGGGACTGGCGCTTATTCACAGCAGGGGGAACAGGCTCCCGCTGGAGAGGAGCGCCAGATGAAGTTTTGGAGGGTGCAGGCCTAGGAGCAGCAGACTGAGGGACACGAGGCTGGGTATGGTTGGTCCAAGCCGGTTGGGTTGGGTTGGTCACAGTTGGCTGAGCTGGTTTGGCGGGGCCTGGCAAAGAGGCAGGAGCTGGCTGGGATGAATTGACTGCAGCAGGTTGAGCTGAGTCAGTAGAACCAGGCTGGGCACGGTAAGCCCCAGCAGGCCGATGTGAGGCCAGAGACTGTGGCCTCCGAGGAGCGGGTCGAGCTTGAGGCTTGTCCCAGGCAGAAAAAGGCAGAGGTATCAACTTGACCTTCCCAGGAGGAGGCCGCTCATACTGGGCTGGAGATGGACACTCTGTTTCAGCACTGCTGTCTGGTTTCTGGGCTTGGACTTGCGTTTTCTCAGGACCCTTCCCCTCACGTGGGGTATGCCGCCATGGCTGGATAGCTGGGGGTGGCTGGGGGTCTTTGGGGTTGCTTGACTTTCCCAAGAGCCGACAGGAAGAGAGCCCAGTTTTCGTCTCATTCTTCTTCCCCAGCGCATGAAGAACCTTCACAGACTCCAGCATGCGCACGCCAAGGGAGGTTCGAGGCTTTTGAAAGCTCTGTTGGAGAAGCTCAGTTTGGTGTTCCTTTCGCTTCGTGTGGGGGATTGCTGGCTTCTCTTCTGCCTTGACTTTGTTCCCTGACTGCTTGTTCTCCTCAGCCTTGTTTCTCCCTCTGGTCCTTTTGGTCTTTTCCTGCCCGTGGCTCTTAGTTTTGCTGATCTTTCTGGATGCAGCTTTCTGAGGTTTGCCTTGAGAGTGCTTGGCCGTGTTCACAGGAGCCCTGTCACTGACTGCAGCGTGGCATGTAACCACTTCTCCCCCTAACAGGCACTCTGGATTCTTTGGCTGGATTTTGGCCTTGGGAGCGCCACTGATAGGCTCAGAGGCTTTCTGTTTGTTCTTCCTGGGTTGATCAGAGGGAACCTTTATGACACTTGGCTTTTCCTGCACCTGATTCACCTTAATGGCTCTGGTGTCTTTAGCTTTGATCACGTTGGGACCTTGGGATTGATCAAGATCTTTCAAAGGATTAAAGAGCTGGGGAAGGTGAATATCCTCCGCCAGTGTAGTAATGTCTGCAAGACCACTGCTAGGTTCAATCCCATTTTCAAGTGTCCCTAGGTCCTGACGACTCCGGCTGTTCTCTCCCAGATCAGCATTTTCAGAACCAGGCTGCTCCTCTTGGCTGAGGGGATCGGTGCAGGCCAGCGGCTGGTGACTATCAGGGATTCCTAAAGGGAGTAGTGGAGGATCTTGGTTCTCTGTTGGGATCTGGTAGGCATCCAGAGGCTTTGAAAGCTTGGTTTTGATATCATCCACGTGCTTACTCTCTATTTGTCCCTGGCTTGGAGCTGGAGGCAGGGCCAGGAGACGCCTGGCACTCTGGACTGGAGCTGTCACTGAAATGTCCCCAAGTTCAGATGGTGGGTTACTCTCAAGTATGTGGCTGTTTCTGCTACTGCAGGACTTGGGGAGTTCTTGACTTTGTGTCACACAAAACGTCTGGCTTGGAGGTTGCAATCCCAGGGAATTTTTCATCACCAGGGGGGAGGTCTCCATCCCTACAAAGGGATCAAGGGAGAAGTCAGTCCCTGGTAAGTGAGATGCTCCCCCTAAACACCAACACAGCAGTCATGTACCTTTCAAGGGGTTCAGGGGCAAGATGGGCAAGGCATTTCTACTAACTCTTCTTAAGGATCACGGACAGTGCCGTATGCTACGAGGTAAGCGGTGACTGTTGTAATTCTTACTGGTGAGCCTTTCCTGTCACTGATTCTCGGCTCGCTTTGTATTTCATAGGACTGTTATAAGTCCAATACAAAATGAGTCTTATTTTTAAAAACCTGAAATGTTTTACAAAGCCTAGCATTCTCATATAGGGTCCTTTCCATTCTCCCCACTTTCCCGAGAGGCCAAGAACACGTCACACCATGAACTAGGAGAGGGGGTAGAGCCCTTGCTGATGAAACACATCAACAAAGACAGAGTCTTAGCCTGCTTGCTCTCTGGACAGGATCTCGGACCACAAGGTCTTCAATCCTGGTATAAATGAAGGAAGTGAGGACAGTTCAACTGGCACTCACATAACAAGAGTTCTGAAACACCTTCCGAAGAGACTATAGCAGTAGATGAGGGAAGGGAGTGCTACAGTGTGGCAGTACAGGGGGAACGATCGGCTACAGCAGTGAAAAGTGTGGTACCGATTGGTGTGCTCTCGGCGTTCTTGTACATGTAGCATAGATGACCTCTACAGTGGCCCTCCCACCTTCCCACCTGCATTAGGTGTTCTTTTTTTTGTAATTTATGTTTATGTATTTATTTACTGTTTGAACTTATTTATTCTACGTATTTATTTTTTTGGCTGCACTGGGTCTCTCATTGCTGTGCACGGGCTTTCTCTAGTTGGCGGCTAGCGGGGGCTACTCTCGGTTGCGGTGTGCGGGCTTCTCATCGCGGTGGCTTCTCTTGTTGCGGAGCATGGGCTGTAGGCACGTGGGCTTCGGTAGTTGAGGCTCACGGGCTCTAGAATGCAGGCTCCGTCGTTGTGGCACATGCGCTTAGTTGCTGCACGGCATGTGGGATCTTCGCAGACCAGGGCTCGAACCCGTGTCCCCCGCATTGCATTGGCAGGCGGATTCTTAACCACGGCGCCACCAGGGAAGCCCTAGGTGTTCTCATAGAGAGTCTAAAAACAGAGGGCACTGAGCGAAGGTAGTGGTTATTAAAGGCTCAGGATCTAAATTCTACCTGCCTCTACACCCCTTCCCAGCTGTCGATTTGACCCCATTTTTGAGTGCCGACCTCATTCTTCAACTTTCTCTGGCGTTTGTTATACTCACCTTGAAAACTTGTTTCTGTGATGCGTTGAGCAGACACAGGGTGGCAGACTGCAGAGGTGGAAGCTGGTGGTCGGATATTTGTGGGCTGAATCTCCTTCAGTCCCATTCCCATTTCTGGTTGCCCAGAGGCCCGACTTCCTGTGTATGACGCCGAGCCGTAGGATTGCGGGCAGGAGCCAAGTTCTCCATACAGTAAAGACCCCAGTGTGCCTTGGTTATAGTAATATACCTGGCTTCCGTCCTGGCAGGGAAGTGACAGGCGGCTCTGCCCCTGATTTGGAATCTGAGATGGTGTTCCCTGAGCAAGGCTGGCAGAAAGCGATGGATGTAGAGGGACCATGTTCTTGGCGTCTGAAGTTTTATCATACTGGGCTGCCAGAAACATGGAGGAGGCAGCTGTGTGGCGGTCAGTGAGTGCCAGAGTAAAGTCTCCGAGTGAAGAAGAATTCTTTTCAGTGCTTGCTGTGATGTCCCACTCAAGAACACCTGGATAGGAAGCAGCTGAAGTGGAGATCTGGCTGTGGTCAGTAACTCCAGATAACATAGTCGTGCTAGAATGTTGGTAAAGGTAGGCACTACCCATGAGTGTCTGGAAAGGGGTACCGGTAGCCGATGCCGAACTGACGGCAGGGGCAGAGACTCTGGAGAAGTTGCAGACACTTCGTGTTAGGGAAGTTGCATTGCTCACCACAGGAGGAGAATGCTGCAGAGAATTTAGAGTTCCAAGTAGAGATGGATGTTGGAAATTTTCTGTAAGAACAAGAGGGTCATGAAAAACTCAGGGAGGTTGAGAAATTCTCACTACGTTTGAGGAACGGCATCATCTGAAGGTTCTTGCTATCAGGACACCTCTACTATCACTACTTCCTGAGAAACCCAAAATCAGACAGTTAATGATGGCTGTAAGGACTGAGCAGTTTTCCACTCTTCTCTATTCACTGCCTGTGCTCCCATCTTGGGCACAGACGGGCAGAAGAGCCAAGTGGTGTGGTTCAGAGATTGTTCTCTAGGCTGGAAGCAACCTTCTCCCTGCCCTGTCTTTCCCTTCAGCCTGCACTCGTATTGACTTCTATGCTATTTCCTAGACTGGAAGCATTTTAGAACTAGGAGGCCCTTAGAGAACTTCGATGTTCTCAGTCTCATTTCGTGAGTAAGGAAACTGAGGCTCAGAGAGGTCGGGTTGACTTGTTCAAGTTCTCTCATTATGTTAGTATCATTACCAGGTTTCAGAACCTAAGTATCCTGACTTCCTTGCCAGGACTCCACTCTGAGCATGATACTGCCAGAAAGCAGGAGAAATAGAACTTATAATATAGGCATTTTTTTTGTCCATTAGAAAACAGTACGGCTGTTACCATTGTCGTCTTCAGTGTCTCCCTTTGCTTGTGCAGTTCCCACGCTATTACCTAGAGGTGACGTACAGCTCAGTCCAACTGGTGAATTGAAAGAGTCATTTTTGCCCTCTTCAAGCCTGGTTTCTCATCCTACCTCAAAATGATTACCCGAAAGTGGATTTCTTAAGTGCTTTTGGAAAGGGAAAAGTTATCTGATTACTTCAGATTCCTCACCTGTAAAGTGGTTATAACACCACCACCAATAATAATAGCAGTAATAATTAATAGATGAATAAGCTGATCTATTGCGTATGATTTATATGGAGGAAGATACAATAAGTTCTAGAAAGACAAAGAAAAATCATGACAAGCATATTACGTTAACGAAAAAGAAATCCATAGATATTAATGAAAACTGGGGTATGTGGCAAGTATCGAAGCCTAATGAATTTACTAACAAATGGCATTCTGTACCATCCATGCAATATTATGAAAGTGAATTTTGCCCACTCTATTTTAGTGAATACTATTAACCAGAAGACACGATGGAGGTGATAGAGGTGAATGAATTCCTAGCCAATGCATACAGACAGAGAAGGTATGTCAGTAAAAAATGCATAACAAGCAACAGAATGCAATAAATGTGCATGTATAGGTAGCCACAACACATATAGACAAGTATTTCAATGAAAACCGGTACGAAGCAGACAGCAAAATAATAAGTGTAAAAGAGTTTCATTATTGTGCTCCTTCATATTTTTACCCAGCAAGTAAGAGGTATTAAGCCTAGGAGAAATATATATTTCAATGAATATAGCTTATATAATAAGCAGAAAGGAAGCTTAAAATGTATCAGGAAGGTTTTTGGATTTATCCTAGAACTTAGATTAGAATCATCTTCAGCATCCAAGAAGATGGCATCCCAAAACCTCAAAAAACCATCATGCCTAGAATCCAATTAAAAAAGATTTTCAAATGTAAGAAAATCCACAGGACTCCACAATATGGTTTTCGATAAACGTGGATGTTTGTTTGTTTTGTTTCTTTGGCCGCGCCGCGTGGCCCTGGCCGTGAAAGCACCGAGTCCTAAGCACTGGACCGCCAGGGAATTCCCTAAGTGGGGGGGGGAATTAGAGATGTGGGGCTTGACTTTTTCTTCTTCTTCTTCGGTAGCTAAGCTCTACAAGCGAACGATGGCTGTTGATCAATGTGCTCTCTGTGTTAGGAAGGAAATAACTGTAAAAATGAAAAGCAGCCTTGCCTTAGAACCTACATATCACACCAAGGAAAATAGTCCTTCTGATTCAATTTAGAAGATATCACTTAAAATGTTGAATTGGTGAAATGTCTACCTAGTTTAAAAATTAGAAAGAATAAAACACTGAAAAGCAGCCCCCTAGATAACCACTGTGGTTGCTTGTTTATAGGAGGCATCATTTCTAAAACGTATTTCTAAAATGTTTATATTCAAAACTGTCAAGTGGCCAACTGTATTCAGAGAGGCAATAAAAGAAAGAAAACGGAGTATGACTTTTCTGATAAGCTGCCTTTCCTGGTGATCCCCTGTTCTGGCCTTACTTTCCTTCTTAGTCTGTTAATGTAAGGGTTTGCTACCATCAACTTGGTTTTGCCCTGCTCTGAGCAGGTTTCCCTCTGTGCTGTTTCTGCTTTAATTGAAAATCTTTGGTTCCCATCAGCATTCCATTGCAAACTCCGTTTTTCTTGAGAGCTCCTCTATGCTTTCCCTCTTCATTCTTACATTTTCTCCCATCTCTTGGTGCCTGTTGGCCTGTGCTAATGAAAACCATCCTAAACTTCCTTACGCTCGACTCTGTGCCTCCCTGTAGAGCCCAGTACTCTCCATCCTCTCTCCCTATTCTCTCTTTTCAACTAGTCGAAATCCTAGTGGAGGGAGACCATTAGAGATGAAACATCTTGGTATATATTGCTAGTTTTCTATGTCCCCTGGCTTTTCTATGTTTCTGTTGAAACACTCTTGAGAAGTGTCTGATTTCGTTTTCTACATGGGTACCCTTTAAGGCTCAATACTGGAAAAGAAGGGGATCAGAGTGATCAACCCAACGTGGTATCCTAACGTAACAGTTAAGGAAAGCAACAGGCTTTGTGAGACAGCCAGTGATTTGTCCAAAGTCACACAGATAGTAAACGTCAAAGTCAAAAGTGAAATTAGGTCTCCAGACGTGTAGTTCAATACTTTCCCTCATTATTCCATGCTATTTTGAATCTCCTACTCAATTTAGGGGCAAAAGAATCGAACGCAAAACTTTCCAAAGTTTCTTTTCTTACCTGACATGGTCAGAGAAGAGGAAGCATCCACTGCAGGTACCAGGGATGAGGAGACAACACTAGAGGATGTCCGAGTGGCTGCAGCTGAACGGCGCACGTGTCCAGTACAGAGGTCACTGGTTACTGGTCCAAACAGCTCCACGGAAACCCCAAGACTCTACCAAGTGGTAGTAGGTTTGGTAGGAGAGTGATGTCACAAAGCAGGCAGTTGAAAGGTATGAGAGAGCCAATAGGGAGGTCCGATCCCCAACAGGAAGGCGGGCTTGGGTGAAGAGAGTGTAGGAGAGCTAAAACAACACCTGAGTTTCTGAGCTTTGGGGAGGAGGAAATCCTAGAAGACAGATTTACCTCCCCCAGGCTCTTCCATTAGGGAAATCATTGCCACATTTCTTACAGACGTTCATTAATACACTGAACTAAGAGTTACTTATATTCTACAGAGTATTCTATTTTATGTATCATATACTTAGAGCTATATAGATCTTCTTTAATTAATAATCCTTAGGAAGGAAAGAGCCATCTAGTTTGAACTATTACAGTTGTTCTGAAATCATATGTGTCTAATGAGTGAACTGATAGCAGCTTTTAAGGAGCCAAAGTAGGGATTAAGAAGCTCTCTTTGTAACTTGGTTCAAGAGTAGGGTGAAGTTTCTTGAGTGTACCTTGTGGAGAATGTTGTGGTCCAAGGCTCTTCTCTTTTAGTTTCTTCTCCTTGACTCCTACCTTCCTTGGGCTGGGCTAGGCTGGGGGCCAGGTTGGACTTGCGACTTAACATTTCTCTTCCGCTTTCTCTTTTTTTTTTCTCTTCCATTATGGGCATTGCTTCGAGGACAAGCCTTGATCTTGCATTGGACGTTACTTCCTGTCAACTTCCAGCAGCAGGAGTCTTCTTTTCAGTGCTTGATGCTTCACGAAATAGACTCTGCCCGTTGGCAGCAAATACCAGAGAGCTAGGAGACAGAGCTGGTTGCAGACCTTTCCTCTTCCAGCCTTTGGTTGCAATTGTTTGGCCCATAATTTGCTAGCTCTAGTTCCTTGGGCCACACAGGTATCCTGCCATCTCCAGCTCTTGTTATATGTGAGAGACATTCTGAACACTGTCCCTTTTTCTTTGCACAGAAGTATATACAGTGTGGCAGTTACTGTAATCTCCTCCGCCTTGCAAACAGCCACTCTAGAATCTTGGACCTCTAGGACTCTCTGTCTTGCATGCTTGGGGGCAAGGCCAAGCAAAATGAAGAGGAGAATAATTAGAGAAAGAGGAGGACGTTGGTGGAGAATTGGGAGCAGGTAAGGTGAAAGGGCACAGGAGAAAAGAGATGCATGTAGACTTTTTGGTTTCTGTGGGAAACAGGTTGACACACTTGGGCCTCATTTGGTATTAACAGAACAGAGAGTTAAAGATCTAAGTAGCTAGATAGTGTGCAGCAACTGCCATGAAGTCTGTACACTGAAGAGAACAGTCTCACATCTAGTTTTCATTTTGTTTTATGTCATAGTACCTTATTTATAGCATTCACTGGTGTGTTTGTAGAATACAGATGTTTTCAAATGCTCTGGTTTTGTCTACATGGTTATCTCCTTGTCCTGTTTGTAAGGAATCCAACATTGTAAGACATATTGCATGTTTTTCTCTTGACGATTGTTGACCTTGAAGCGTCATGAACTAACTTGAGCTGTTGGATTCTGTGGAGAAACGTTCAAAAGGGTCTGTGAAAAAGGCACTGTGGTGAGTCGCATTATGCACCCGAGCGTAAGGAGCAAGATATCTGCCACCAGCCCAGCTTGGCCTGGATTGCCTCTGTTTTAGTTCCCCTGGTTAGTGCTTTTCTCCCTAACCACTCTTGTGACTGTGATAATGTGAGTAAGGGCGGAGTTGCTAATGATCTATGTGTGAGGTAAGCTGGTTTGAGGGAGGAAATCTATGGACCTAGTCATTTTCCTTGGTGGTAAGCTTTCAGGGGTGCAGAGATGGATCTTCCTGGGGCCTTTTCTGGTCCCAGGAAGATATCGCATAGATGGGACCTCCCAAGACACACATTGAATCTTTAGGCCTGTTTTTCCTATTATGAGGTACGAACGAGTTTCTTCACTGATGGGGATGATGCTTATCTGAGAAGAAATTGTGAAAGGTGGTGTAGTGTAGAGGTGTGGCTTAAGCTTTTAAGTTTTCCTCCAGGTTTTTCCCCTAAGCTTCCTACTTCGGACGGCCTACTTACATGATACTAGTAGGTGATGTCCGGCTAACAACTTCCTAAATATACCTGCAAGCCAGATCAGTGTCTCTTTTCTCTGTATTCCCATGGAAATCAAGAGTCCCGCCGAATTTTCCATCGAAACAGTTGATTTGTGTTGTCTCTAGGAATTCTAAAGGGCGTACCGTTGCTTCCTAACCGGTGTCATTTGGGAGATCCGCCTCTGTACGTTCAAATGATTAATTTTGAGACTTTGCTCATGTGTGCAGTAAACCCTTGAATTCCCTAAGACCTTCCTTTCCTCCATCTCCTACCCCATTAAGCCCGCTTCAGTTCATCTCCTGAATTTCTTTGGAATCTGTCAGCCAGCTCTTCCTCAACTTCCTAATACTGAACTTGCCTGTCTGTTGCGATTAGGTCCTAACTAGTGTCCATATATCTTGTTTCCTTCCAATCCACTCTTCACACAAGAAACCTTCAAAGCAAGTTGGAACGTTGCTCATAAACATCGCTCACAAGCATTGTTTTGAGAATAGAAAACACACTGTTGGCCTTTAAGACTCTGCGTGGTCTAGAATCCTCTCTGCTTCTCTAGTCCCATCTTGTGCCACTTTTGCCCTCACTTTCTATGCTTCAGATACACTGAATTAACCTTAGTTCTCACTCATCTGACAGAAGTCAGTTCAGATACTATTTTTCACTGTGATTCCTAGCATTAAGGAATTTGATTATCAGGTTTTGTATGAGGACTATTTCATCAGGGGTACAGAAGTTCTGGCCATCTCTGGTTTTGGATATCCCTTATTTGTTGAGACCTTTGCGTTGTTTGGTTGCCTTTTGTCTGTTTTCCAGATGGGAAAACAGGAACAAGGGAAGTATAGGTTATTACTAGGTGGGGTTGAGCAAGTGGAGCAGCAAACTGCAAAGCAGAAAGAAGAGGGACGTACTATAGAGGGATATGACTTCCATTCTCAAGGCGCCTGCATCCTGTGCAGGGAGACAGCCTAACATAAAATGTGCCTAACAACAAATATATTGACTTCTTACTAAAAATCTCCAGTTCATAGAACCGAGGGGTTTGTACCTTCTCCTTTAAAAGTGATAGTCCTGGGACTTCCCCGGTGGTCCCGTGGTGAAGACTCTGCGCTTCCAATGCAGCAGGCGTGGGTTCAATCCCTGGTTGGGGAGCTAAGATCCCACATGCTGCGCAGCCAAAGAAATTTTTGTCGAACGTTATACTCCTGTATTGTTGGCTTTAGTGGTTTAGATTTTGTTGTACTGTTAAGAAGATTTCAGTTTATTTACCGGGAACAAACAACACATAATGTAAAAATAGTTTCCCAGAAACGATTTCCATCATTCTCTTCCTCCCTTTCTCCCGCAGACTGGTGTTTCACCTTGACAAGTTCTCTGTCATTCCATAGGAAAGCTGTCTGGCTTGGAGGTTGCAATCCCAGGGAATTTTTCATCAGCGGGGAAGTCTCCATCACTACAGAGGAATCAAGGGAGAAGTCAGTCCCTGGTAAGTGAGATGCTCCCCCTAAACACCAACACAGCAGTCGTGTACCTTTCAAGGGGTTCAGGGGCAAGATGGGCAAGGCATTTCTACTAACTCTTCTTAAGGATCACGGACAGTGCCCTATGCTACGAGGTAAGCGGTGACTGCTGTAGTTCTTACTGGTGATCCTTTCCTGTCACTGATTCTCGGCTTTCTTTGTATTTCATAGGACTGTTGTCAGTCCAATACAAAATGAGTCTTATTTTTAAAAACCTGAAATGTTTTACAGAGCCTAGCATTCTCATATAGGGTCCTTTCCATTCTCCCCACTTTCCCGAGGGGCCAAGAACACTTCACACCATGAACTAGGAGAGGGGGTAGAGCCCTTTCTGATGAAATACATCAACAAAGACAGAGCCTTAGCCTGCTTGCTCTCTGGACAGGATCTCGGACCACAAGGTCTTCAATCCTGGTATAAATGAAGGAAGTGAGGACAGTTCAACTGGCACTCTCATAACAAGAGTTCTGAAACACCTTCCGAAGAGACTATAGCAGTAGATGAGGGAAGGGAGTGCTACAGTGTGGCAGTACAGGGGGAACGATCGGCTACAGCAGTGAAAAGTGTGGTACCGATTGGTGTGCTCTCGGGATTCTTGTACATGTAGCATAGATGACCTCTACGGTGGCCCTCCCACCTTCCCACCTGCATTAGGTGTTCTTTTTTTTTGTAATTTATGTTTATGTATTTATTTACTGTTTGAACTTATTTATTCTACGTATTTATGTTTTTGGCCGCACTGGGTCTCTCATTGCTGTGCACGGGCTTTCTCTAGTTGGCGGCTAGCGGGGGCTACTCTCGGTTGCGGTGTGCGGGCATCTCATCGCGGTGGCTTCTCTTGTTGCGGAGCATGGGCTGTAGGCACGTGGGCTTCGGTAGTTGAGGCTCACGGGCTCTAGAATGCAGGCTCCGTCGTCGTGGCACATGCGCTTAGTTGCTGCACGGCATGTGGGATCTTCGCAGACCAGGGCTCGAACCCGTGTCCCCTGCATTGGCAGGCGCCACCAGGGAAGCCCTAGGTGTTCTCATATAGAGTCTAAAAACAGAGAGCACTGAGAGAAGGTAGTGGTTATTAAAGGCTCAGGATCTAAATTCTACCTGTCTCTACACCCCTTCCCAGCTGTCGATTTGACCCCATTTTTGAATGCTGACCTCATTGTTCAACTTTTCTCTGCCGTCTGTATACTCACCTTGAAAACTTGTTTCTGTGATGCGTTGAGCAGACACAGGGTGGCAGACTGCAGAGGTGGAAGCTGGTGGTCGGATATTTGTGGGCTGAATCTCCTTCAGTCCCATTCCCATTTCTGGTTGCCCAGAGGCCCTACTTCCTGTGTGTGACGCCGAGCCGTAGGATTGCGGGCAGGAGCCAAGTTCTCCATACAGTAAAGACCCCAGTGTGCCTTGGTTACAGTAATATACCTGGCTTCCTTCCTGGCAGGGAAGTGACAGGCGGCTATGCCCCTGCTTTGTTCGTGGGCCTCCTGATCCAGCAGTTCCCTTGGCTCTGCCCCTGTCGTCAGCTGCCCCTAGGATAACTCTGAGCCCTAGCCACTTCTCTGGTAGATTTCCCTATTCCCCCACTACAGTCACACCTGAATAAGGCAACTCAGACCTTTCAGAGATGTGTCCTGAACCTCTTGTTTTCTGAAATACCTATCTGGTGGTTGTGAGACTTAAGGCCAGCGTCCCCGAGAGACTTTTTCTATTTCTCCTAGTAAACCTAGACTCATCTTCTGTCACCTTCAACTCTACTCCAATTGTGTTCTTTCAACCCAGACCTCTGACCCTGCTTTTTACTTCTGCCATTTCATCCTCGCTCCTGCTTCCTTTCCTAAATCCATACGTCTCTTTTGGCCTTCCTAGCCCTGGGCCAAGTTCCTTCCTCTTTGCTCAGTTTTTACCCCTTTCCTTCATTCTCCCATCCAACTTTCAGTCCTTCCTTTCTCACGCCCCAGTTAGCAGCATCTGAAAATTCGAAAGGTTTGTTACTCGTCTATTAATTGTATTCCATTTACTTACTCAGTTCTATACCTGTCTTACCTGTGTATGGAAGAACAGCTGGTAGCCAAGGTGGCACCAAGAATCCTAGCAGCTCTCACTTGACGTATCCGTAGTAGTCGGCAATTTCCATTTCGTTTTCCCTCTCGGTGAAAAATTGCAGCTTGCCCGAAGAGGTGTATCTGGCAGCATTCTCCCGTTGTTGTTGAGCCCGCCTCTTCATGGCCTCTCGCTCTGGCCTCTGCTCTTGTTCGATGGGCTTTGACATGACTGGCTCAGGCACGTTGGGTTCCCTCCATGGAACTCGTTGCTTGCTGAAGTCTTGGAGTAGAAAGTGGGTTTGGAGCTTGGGTGGGGACTGGCGCTTATTCACAGCAGGGGGAACAGGCTCCCGCTGGAGAGGAGCGCCAGATGAAGTTTTGGAGGGTGCAGGCCTAGGAGCAGCAGACTGAGGGACACGAGGCTGGGTATGGTTGGGCCAAGCCGGTTGGGTTGGGTTGGTCACAGTTGGCTGAGCTGGTTTGGCGGGGCCTGGCAAAGAGGCAGGAGCTGGCTGGGATGAATTGGCTGCAGCAGGTTGAGCTGAGTCAGTAGAACCAGGCTGGGCACGGTAAGCCCCAGCAGGCCGATGTGAGGCCAGAGACTGTGGCCTCCGAGGAGCGGGTCGAGCTTGAGGCTTGTCCCAGGCAGAAAAAGGCAGAGGTATCAACTTGACCTTCCCAGGAGGAGGCCGCTCATACTGGGCTGGAGACGGACACTCTGTTTCAGCACTGCTGTCTGGTTTCTGGGCTTGGACTTGCGTTTTCTCAGGACCCTTCCCCTCACGTGGGGTATGCCGCCATGGCTGGATAGCTGGGGGTGGCTGGGGGTCTTTGGGGTTGCTTGACTTTCCCAAGAGCCGACAGGAAGAGCGCCCAGTTTTCGTCTCATTCTTCTTCCCCAGCGCATGAAGAACCTTCACAGACTCCAGCATGCGCACGCCAAGGGAGGTTCGAGGCTTTTGAAAGCTCTGTTGGAGAAGCTCAGTTTGGTGTTCCTTTCGCTTCGTGTGGGGGATTGCTGGCTTCTCTTCTGCCTTGACTTTGTTCCCTGACTGCTTGTTCTCCTCAGCCTTGTTTCTCCCTCTGGTCCTTTTGGTCTTTTCCTGCCCGTGGCTCTTAGTTTTGCTGATCTTTCTGGATGCAGCTTTCTGAGGTTTGCCTTGAGAGTGCTTGGCCGTGTTCACAGGAGCCCTGTCACTGACTGCAGCGTGGCATGTAACCACTTCTCCCCCTAACAGGCACTCTGGATTCTTTGGCTGGATTTTGGCCTTGGGAGCGCCACTGATAGGCTCAGAGGCTTTCTGTTTGTTCTTCCTGGGTTGATCAGAGGGAACCTTTATGACACTTGGCTTTTCCTGCACCTGATTCACCTTAATGGCTCTGGTGTCTTTAGCTTTGATCACGTTGGGACCTTGGGATTGATCAAGATCTTTCAAAGGATTAAAGAGCTGGGGAAGGTGAATATCCTCCGCCAGTGTAGTAATGTCTGCAAGACCACTGCTAGGTTCAATCCCATTTTCAAGTGTCCCTAGGTCCTGACGACTCCGGCTGTTCTCTCCCAGATCAGCATTTTCAGAACCAGGCTGCTCCTCTTGGCTGAGGGGATCGGTGCAGGCCAGCGGCTGGTGAATATCAGGGATTCCTAAAGGGAGTAGTGGAGGATCTTGGTTCTCTGTTGGGATCTGGTAGGCATCCAGAGGCTTTGAAAGCTTGGTTTTGATATCATCCACGTGCTTACTCTCTATTTGTCCCTGGCTTGGAGCTGGAGGCAGGGCCAGGAGACGCCTGGCACTCTGGACTGGAGCTGTCACTGAAATGTCCCCAAGTTCAGATGGTGGGTTACTCTCAAGTATGTGGCTGTTTCTGCTACTGCAGGACTTGGGGAGTTCTTGACTTTGTGTCACACAAAACGTCTGGCTTGGAGGTTGCAATCCCAGGGAATTTTTCATCACCAGGGGGGAGGTCTCCATCCCTACAAAGGGATCAAGGGAGAAGTCAGTCCCTGGTAAGTGAGATGCTCCCCCTAAACACCAACACAGCAGTCATGTACCTTTCAAGGGGTTCAGGGGCAAGATGGGCAAGGCATTTCTACTAACTCTTCTTAAGGATCACGGACAGTGCCGTATGCTACGAGGTAAGCGGTGACTGTTGTAATTCTTACTGGTGAGCCTTTCCTGTCACTGATTCTCGGCTCGCTTTGTATTTCATAGGACTGTTATAAGTCCAATACAAAATGAGTCTTATTTTTAAAAACCTGAAATGTTTTACAAAGCCTAGCATTCTCATATAGGGTCCTTTCCATTCTCCCCACTTTCCCGAGAGGCCAAGAACACGTCACACCATGAACTAGGAGAGGGGGTAGAGCCCTTGCTGATGAAACACATCAACAAAGACAGAGTCTTAGCCTGCTTGCTCTCTGGACAGGATCTCGGACCACAAGGTCTTCAATCCTGGTATAAATGAAGGAAGTGAGGACAGTTCAACTGGCACTCACATAACAAGAGTTCTGAAACACCTTCCGAAGAGACTATAGCAGTAGATGAGGGAAGGGAGTGCTACAGTGTGGCAGTACAGGGGGAACGATCGGCTACAGCAGTGAAAAGTGTGGTACCGATTGGTGTGCTCTCGGCGTTCTTGTACATGTAGCATAGATGACCTCTACAGTGGCCCTCCCACCTTCCCACCTGCATTAGGTGTTCTTTTTTTTGTAATTTATGTTTATGTATTTATTTACTGTTTGAACTTATTTATTCTACGTATTTATTTTTTTGGCTGCACTGGGTCTCTCATTGCTGTGCACGGGCTTTCTCTAGTTGGCGGCTAGCGGGGGCTACTCTCGGTTGCGGTGTGCGGGCTTCTCATCGCGGTGGCTTCTCTTGTTGCGGAGCATGGGCTGTAGGCACGTGGGCTTCGGTAGTTGAGGCTCACGGGCTCTAGAATGCAGGCTCCGTCGTTGTGGCACATGCGCTTAGTTGCTGCACGGCATGTGGGATCTTCGCAGACCAGGGCTCGAACCCGTGTCCCCCGCATTGCATTGGCAGGCGGATTCTTAACCACGGCGCCACCAGGGAAGCCCTAGGTGTTCTCATAGAGAGTCTAAAAACAGAGGGCACTGAGCGAAGGTAGTGGTTATTAAAGGCTCAGGATCTAAATTCTACCTGCCTCTACACCCCTTCCCAGCTGTCGATTTGACCCCATTTTTGAGTGCCGACCTCATTCTTCAACTTTCTCTGGCGTTTGTTATACTCACCTTGAAAACTTGTTTCTGTGATGCGTTGAGCAGACACAGGGTGGCAGACTGCAGAGGTGGAAGCTGGTGGTCGGATATTTGTGGGCTGAATCTCCTTCAGTCCCATTCCCATTTCTGGTTGCCCAGAGGCCCGACTTCCTGTGTATGACGCCGAGCCGTAGGATTGCGGGCAGGAGCCAAGTTCTCCATACAGTAAAGACCCCAGTGTGCCTTGGTTATAGTAATATACCTGGCTTCCGTCCTGGCAGGGAAGTGACAGGCGGCTCTGCCCCTGATTTGGAATCTGAGATGGTGTTCCCTGAGCAAGGCTGGCAGAAAGCGATGGATGTAGAGGGACCATGTTCTTGGCGTCTGAAGTTTTATCATACTGGGCTGCCAGAAACATGGAGGAGGCAGCTGTGTGGCGGTCAGTGAGTGCCAGAGTAAAGTCTCCGAGTGAAGAAGAATTCTTTTCAATGCTTGCTGTGATGTCCCACTCAAGAACACCTGGATAGGAAGCAGCTGAAGTGGAGATCTGGCTGTGGTCAGTAACTCCAGATAACATAGTCGTGCTAGAATGTTGGTAAAGGTAGGCACTACCCATGAGTGTCTGGAAAGGGGTACCGGTAGCCGATGCCGAACTGACGGCAGGGGCAGAGACTCTGGAGAAGTTGCAGACACTTCGTGTTAGGGAAGTTGCATTGCTCACCACAGGAGGAGAATGCTGCAGAGAATTTAGAGTTCCAAGTAGAGATGGATGTTGGAAATTTTCTGTAAGAACAAGAGGGTCATGAAAAACTCAGGGAGGTTGAGAAATTCTCACTACGTTTGAGGAACGGCATCATCTGAAGGTTCTTGCTATCAGGACACCTCTACTATCACTACTTCCTGAGAAACCCAAAATCAGACAGTTAATGATGGCTGTAAGGACTGAGCAGTTTTCCACTCTTCTCTATTCACTGCCTGTGCTCCCATCTTGGGCACAGACGGGCAGAAGAGCCAAGTGGTGTGGTTCAGAGATTGTTCTCTAGGCTGGAAGCAACCTTCTCCCTGCCCTGTCTTTCCCTTCAGCCTGCACTCGTATTGACTTCTATGCTATTTCCTAGACTGGAAGCATTTTAGAACTAGGAGGCCCTTAGAGAACTTCGATGTTCTCAGTCTCATTTCGTGAGTAAGGAAACTGAGGCTCAGAGAGGTCGGGTTGACTTGTTCAAGTTCTCTCATTATGTTAGTATCATTACCAGGTTTCAGAACCTAAGTATCCTGACTTCCTTGCCAGGACTCCACTCTGAGCATGATACTGCCAGAAAGCAGGAGAAATAGAACTTATAATATAGGCATTTTTTTTGTCCATTAGAAAACAGTACGGCTGTTACCATTGTCGTCTTCAGTGTCTCCCTTTGCTTGTGCAGTTCCCACGCTATTACCTAGAGGTGACGTACAGCTCAGTCCAACTGGTGAATTGAAAGAGTCATTTTTGCCCTCTTCAAGCCTGGTTTCTCATCCTACCTCAAAATGATTACCCGAAAGTGGATTTCTTAAGTGCTTTTGGAAAGGGAAAAGTTATCTGATTACTTCAGATTCCTCACCTGTAAAGTGGTTATAACACCACCACCAATAATAATAGCAGTAATAATTAATAGATGAATAAGCTGATCTATTGCGTATGATTTATATGGAGGAAGATACAATAAGTTCTAGAAAGACAAAGAAAAATCATGACAAGCATATTACGTTAACGAAAAAGAAATCCATAGATATTAATGAAAACTGGGGTATGTGGCAAGTATCGAAGCCTAATGAATTTACTAACAAATGGCATTCTGTACCATCCATGCAATATTATGAAAGTGAATTTTGCCCACTCTATTTTAGTGAATACTATTAACCAGAAGACACGATGGAGGTGATAGAGGTGAATGAATTCCTAGCCAATGCATACAGACAGAGAAGGTATGTCAGTAAAAAATGCATAACAAGCAACAGAATGCAATAAATGTGCATGTATAGGTAGCCACAACACATATAGACAAGTATTTCAATGAAAACCGGTACGAAGCAGACAGCAAAATAATAAGTGTAAAAGAGTTTCATTATTGTGCTCCTTCATATTTTTACCCAGCAAGTAAGAGGTATTAAGCCTAGGAGAAATATATATTTCAATGAATATAGCTTATATAATAAGCAGAAAGGAAGCTTAAAATGTATCAGGAAGGTTTTTGGATTTATCCTAGAACTTAGATTAGAATCATCTTCAGCATCCAAGAAGATGGCATCCCAAAACCTCAAAAAACCATCATGCCTAGAATCCAATTAAAAAAGATTTTCAAATGTAAGAAAATCCACAGGACTCCACAATATGGTTTTCGATAAACGTGGATGTTTGTTTGTTTTGTTTCTTTGGCCGCGCCGCGTGGCCCTGGCCGTGAAAGCACCGAGTCCTAAGCACTGGACCGCCAGGGAATTCCCTAAGTGGGGGGAATTAGAGATGTGGGGCTTGACTTTTTCTTCTTCTTCTTCGGTAGCTAAGCTCTACAAGCGAACGATGGCTGTTGATCAATGTGCTCTCTGTGTTAGGAAGGAAATAACTGTAAAAATGAAAAGCAGCCTTGCCTTAGAACCTACATATCACACCAAGGAAAATAGTCCTTCTGATTCAATTTAGAAGATATCACTTAAAATGTTGAATTGGTGAAATGTCTACCTAGTTTAAAAATTAGAAAGAATAAAACACTGAAAAGCAGCCCCCTAGATAACCACTGTGGTTGCTTGTTTATAGGAGGCATCATTTCTAAAACGTATTTCTAAAATGTTTATATTCAAAACTGTCAAGTGGCCAACTGTATTCAGAGAGGCAATAAAAGAAAGAAAACGGAGTATGACTTTTCTGATAAGCTGCCTTTCCTGGTGATCCCCTGTTCTGGCCTTACTTTCCTTCTTAGTCTGTTAATGTAAGGGTTTGCTACCATCAACTTGGTTTTGCCCTGCTCTGAGCAGGTTTCCCTCTGTGCTGTTTCTGCTTTAATTGAAAATCTTTGGTTCCCATCAGCATTCCATTGCAAACTCCGTTTTTCTTGAGAGCTCCTCTATGCTTTCCCTCTTCATTCTTACATTTTCTCCCATCTCTTGGTGCCTGTTGGCCTGTGCTAATGAAAACCATCCTAAACTTCCTTACGCTCGACTCTGTGCCTCCCTGTAGAGCCCAGTACTCTCCATCCTCTCTCCCTATTCTCTCTTTTCAACTAGTCGAAATCCTAGTGGAGGGAGACCATTAGAGATGAAACATCTTGGTATATATTGCTAGTTTTCTATGTCCCCTGGCTTTTCTATGTTTCTGTTGAAACACTCTTGAGAAGTGTCTGATTTCGTTTTCTACATGGGTACCCTTTAAGGCTCAATACTGGAAAAGAAGGGGATCAGAGTGATCAACCCAACGTGGTATCCTAACGTAACAGTTAAGGAAAGCAACAGGCTTTGTGAGACAGCCAGTGATTTGTCCAAAGTCACACAGATAGTAAACGTCAAAGTCAAAAGTGAAATTAGGTCTCCAGACGTGTAGTTCAATACTTTCCCTCATTATTCCATGCTATTTTGAATCTCCTACTCAATTTAGGGGCAAAAGAATCGAACGCAAAACTTTCCAAAGTTTCTTTTCTTACCTGACATGGTCAGAGAAGAGGAAGCATCCACTGCAGGTACCAGGGATGAGGAGACAACACTAGAGGATGTCCGAGTGGCTGCAGCTGAACGGCGCACGTGTCCAGTACAGAGGTCACTGGTTACTGGTCCAAACAGCTCCACGGAAACCCCAAGACTCTACCAAGTGGTAGTAGGTTTGGTAGGAGAGTGATGTCACAAAGCAGGCAGTTGAAAGGTATGAGAGAGCCAATAGGGAGGTCCGATCCCCAACAGGAAGGCGGGCTTGGGTGAAGAGAGTGTAGGAGAGCTAAAACAACACCTGAGTTTCTGAGCTCTGGGGAGGAAATCCTAGAAGACAGATTTACCTCCCCCAGGCTCTTCCATTAGGGAAATCATTGCCACATTTCTTACAGACGTTCATTAATACACTGAACTAAGAGTTACTTATATTCTACAGAGTATTCTATTTTATGTATCATATACTTAGAGCTATATAGATCTTCTTTAATTAATAATCCTTAGGAAGGAAAGAGCCATCTAGTTTGAACTATTACAGTTGTTCTGAAATCATATGTGTCTAATGAGTGAACTGATAGCAGCTTTTAAGGAGCCAAAGTAGGGATTAAGAAGCTCTTTTTGTAACTTGGTTCAAGAGTAGGGTGAAGTTTGTTGAGTGTACCTTGTGGAGAATGTTGTGGTCCAAGGCTCTTCTCTTTTAGTTTCTTCTCCTTGACTCCTACCTTCCTTGGGCTGGGCTAGGCTGGGGGCCAGGTTGGACTTGCGACTTAACATTTCTCTTCCGCTTTCTCTTTTTTTTTTTTCTTCCATTATGGGCATTGCTTCGAGGACAAGCCTTGATCTTGCATTGGACGTTACTTCCTGTCACCTTCCAGCAGCAGGAGTCTTCTTTTCAGTGCTTGATGCTTCACGAAATAGACTCTGCCCGTTGGCAGCAAATACCAGAGAGCTAGGAGACAGAGCTGGTTGCAGACCTTTCCTCTTCCAGCCTTTGGTTGCAATTGTTTGGCCCATAATTTGCTAGCTCTAGTTCCTTGGGCCACACAGGTATCCTGCCATCTCCAGCTCTTGTTATATGTGAGAGACATTCTGAACACTGTCCCTTTTTCTTTGCACAGAAGTATATACAGTGTGGCAGTTACTGTAATCTCCTCCGCCTTGCAAACAGCCACTCTAGAATCTTGGACCTCTAGGACTCTCTGTCTTGCATGCTTGGGGGCAAGGCCAAGCAAAATGAAGAGGAGAATAATTAGAGAAAGAGGAGGACGTTGGTGGAGAATTGGGAGCAGGTAAGGTGAAAGGGCACAGGAGAAAAGAGATGCATGTAGACTTTTTGGTTTCTGTGGGAAACAGGTTGACACACTTGGGCCTCATTTGGTATTAACAGAACAGAGAGTTAAAGATCTAAGTAGCTAGATAGTGTGCAGCAACTGCCATGAAGTCTGTACACTGAAGAGAACAGTCTCACATCTAGTTTTCATTTTGTTTTATGTCATAGTACCT
Organism: Balaenoptera borealis; assembly: GCF_965194805.1. Lineage (NCBI taxonomy): Eukaryota > Metazoa > Chordata > Mammalia > Artiodactyla > Balaenopteridae > Balaenoptera > Balaenoptera borealis. The sequence goes on along the minus strand of NW_028122759.1, from coordinate 106,909 downwards.
TATTTATAGCATTCACTGGTGTGTTTGTAGAATACAGATGTTTTCAAATGCTCTGGTTTTGTCTACATGGTTATCTCCTTGTCCTGTTTGTAAGGAATCCAACATTGTAAGACATATTGCATGTTTTTCTCTTGACGATTGTTGACCTTGAAGCGTCATGAACTAACTTGAGCTGTTGGATTCTGTGGAGAAACGTTCAAAAGGGTCTGTGAAAAAGGCACTGTGGTGAGTCGCATTATGCACCCGAGCGTAAGGAGCAGATATCTGCCACCAGCCCAGCTTGGCCTGGATTGCCTCTGTTTTAGTTCCCCTGGTTAGTGCTTTTCTCCCTAACCACTCTTGTGACTGTGATAATGTGAGTAAGGGCGGAGTTGCTAATGATCTATGTGTGAGGTAAGCTGGTTTGAGGGAGGAAATCTATGGACCTAGTCATTTTCCTTGGTGGTAAGCTTTCAGGGGTGCAGAGATGGATCTTCCTGGGGCCTTTTCTGGTCCCAGGAAGATATCGCATAGATGGGACCTCCCAAGACACACATTGAATCTTTAGGCCTGTTTTTCCTATTATGAGGTACGAACGAGTTTCTTCACTGATGGGGATGATGCTTATCTGAGAAGAAATTGTGAAAGGTGGTGTAGTGTAGAGGTGTGGCTTAAGCTTTTAAGTTTTCCTCCAGGTTTTTCCCCTAAGCTTCCTACTTCGGACGGCCTACTTACATGATACTAGTAGGTGATGTCCGGCTAACAACTTTCTAAATATACCTGCAAGCCAGATCAGTGTCTCTTTTCTCTGTATTCCCATGGAAATCAAGAGTCCCGCCGAATTTTCCATCGAAACAGTTGATTTGTGTTGTCTCTAGGAATTCTAAAGGGCGTACCGTTGCTTCCTAACCGGTGTCATTTGGGAGATCCGCCTCTGTACGTTCAAATGATTAATTTTGAGACTTTGCTCATGTGTGCAGTAAACCCTTGAATTCCCTAAGACCTTCCTTTCCTCCATCTCCTACCCCATTAAGCCCGCTTCAGTTCATCTCCTGAATTTCTTTGGAATCTGTCAGCCAGCTCTTCCTCAACTTCCTAATACTGAACTTGCCTGTCTGTTGCGATTAGGTCCTAACTGGTGTCCATATATCTTGTTTCCTTCCAATCCACTCTTCACACAAGAAACCTTCAAAGCAAGTTGGAACGTTGCTCATAAACATCGCTCACAAGCATTGTTTTGAGAATAGAAAACACACTGTTGGCCTTTAAGACTCTGCGTGGTCTAGAATCCTCTCTGCTTCTCTAGCCCCATCTTGTGCCACTTTTGCCCTCACTTTCTATGCTTCAGATACACTGAATTAACCTTAGTTCTCACTCATCTGACAGAAGTCAGTTCAGATACTATTTTTCACTGTGATTCCTAGCATTAAGGAATTTGATTATCAGGTTTTGTATGAGGACTATTTCATCAGGGGTACAGAAGTTCTGGCCATCTCTGGTTTTGGATATCCCTTATTTGTTGAGACCTTTGCGTTGTTTGGTTGCCTTTTGTCTGTTTTCCAGATGGGAAAACAGGAACAAGGGAAGTATAGGTTATTACTAGGTGGGGTTGAGCAAGTGGAGCAGCAAACTGCAAAGCAGAAAGAAGAGGGACGTACTATAGAGGGATATGACTTCCATTCTCAAGGCGCCTGCATCCTGTGCAGGGAGACAGCCTAACATAAAATGTGCCTAACAACAAATATATTGACTTCTTACTAAAAATCTCCAGTTCATAGAACCGAGGGGTTTGTACCTTCTCCTTTAAAAGTGATAGTCCTGGGACTTCCCCGGTGGTCCCGTGGTGAAGACTCTGCGCTTCCAATGCAGCAGGCGTGGGTTCAATCCCTGGTTGGGGAGCTAAGATCCCACATGCTGCGCAGCCAAAGAAATTTTTTTCGAACGTTATACTCCTGTATTGTTGGCTTTAGTGGTTTAGATTTTGTTGTACTGTTAAGAAGATTTCAGTTTATTTACCGGGAACAAACAACACATAATGTAAAAATAGTTTCCCAGAAACGATTTCCATCATTCTCTTCCTCCCTTTCTCCCGCAGACTGGTGTTTCACCTTGACAAGTTCTCTGTCATTCCATAGGAAAGCTGTCTGGCTTGGAGGTTGCAATCCCAGGGAATTTTTCATCAGCGGGGAAGTCTCCATCACTACAGAGGAATCAAGGGAGAAGTCAGTCCCTGGTAAGTGAGATGCTCCCCCTAAACACCAACACAGCAGTCGTGTACCTTTCAAGGGGTTCAGGGGCAAGATGGGCAAGGCATTTCTACTAACTCTTCTTAAGGATCACGGACAGTGCCCTATGCTACGAGGTAAGCGGTGACTGCTGTAGTTCTTACTGGTGATCCTTTCCTGTCACTGATTCTCGGCTTTCTTTGTATTTCATAGGACTGTTGTCAGTCCAATACAAAATGAGTCTTATTTTTAAAAACCTGAAATGTTTTACAGAGCCTAGCATTCTCATATAGGGTCCTTTCCATTCTCCCCACTTTCCCGAGGGGCCAAGAACACTTCACACCATGAACTAGGAGAGGGGGTAGAGCCCTTTCTGATGAAATACATCAACAAAGACAGAGCCTTAGCCTGCTTGCTCTCTGGACAGGATCTCGGACCACAAGGTCTTCAATCCTGGTATAAATGAAGGAAGTGAGGACAGTTCAACTGGCACTCTCATAACAAGAGTTCTGAAACACCTTCCGAAGAGACTATAGCAGTAGATGAGGGAAGGGAGTGCTACAGTGTGGCAGTACAGGGGGAACGATCGGCTACAGCAGTGAAAAGTGTGGTACCGATTGGTGTGCTCTCGGGATTCTTGTACATGTAGCATAGATGACCTCTACGGTGGCCCTCCCACCTTCCCACCTGCATTAGGTGTTCTTTTTTTTTGTAATTTATGTTTATGTATTTATTTACTGTTTGAACTTATTTATTCTACGTATTTATGTTTTTGGCCGCACTGGGTCTCTCATTGCTGTGCACGGGCTTTCTCTAGTTGGCGGCTAGCGGGGGCTACTCTCGGTTGCGGTGTGCGGGCATCTCATCGCGGTGGCTTCTCTTGTTGCGGAGCATGGGCTGTAGGCACGTGGGCTTCGGTAGTTGAGGCTCACGGGCTCTAGAATGCAGGCTCCGTCGTCGTGGCACATGCGCTTAGTTGCTGCACGGCATGTGGGATCTTCGCAGACCAGGGCTCGAACCCGTGTCCCCTGCATTGGCAGGCGCCACCAGGGAAGCCCTAGGTGTTCTCATATAGAGTCTAAAAACAGAGAGCACTGAGAGAAGGTAGTGGTTATTAAAGGCTCAGGATCTAAATTCTACCTGTCTCTACACCCCTTCCCAGCTGTCGATTTGACCCCATTTTTGAATGCTGACCTCATTGTTCAACTTTTCTCTGCCGTCTGTATACTCACCTTGAAAACTTGTTTCTGTGATGCGTTGAGCAGACACAGGGTGGCAGACTGCAGAGGTGGAAGCTGGTGGTCGGATATTTGTGGGCTGAATCTCCTTCAGTCCCATTCCCATTTCTGGTTGCCCAGAGGCCCTACTTCCTGTGTGTGACGCCGAGCCGTAGGATTGCGGGCAGGAGCCAAGTTCTCCATACAGTAAAGACCCCAGTGTGCCTTGGTTACAGTAATATACCTGGCTTCCTTCCTGGCAGGGAAGTGACAGGCGGCTATGCCCCTGCTTTGTTCGTGGGCCTCCTGATCCAGCAGTTCCCTTGGCTCTGCCCCTGTCGTCAGCTGCCCCTAGGATAACTCTGAGCCCTAGCCACTTCTCTGGTAGATTTCCCTATTCCCCCACTACAGTCACACCTGAATAAGGCAACTCAGACCTTTCAGAGATGTGTCCTGAACCTCTTGTTTTCTGAAATACCTATCTGGTGGTTGTGAGACTTAAGGCCAGCGTCCCCGAGAGACTTTTTCTATTTCTCCTAGTAAACCTAGACTCATCTTCTGTCACCTTCAACTCTACTCCAATTGTGTTCTTTCAACCCAGACCTCTGACCCTGCTTTTTACTTCTGCCATTTCATCCTCGCTCCTGCTTCCTTTCCTAAATCCATACGTCTCTTTTGGCCTTCCTAGCCCTGGGCCAAGTTCCTTCCTCTTTGCTCAGTTTTTACCCCTTTCCTTCATTCTCCCATCCAACTTTCAGTCCTTCCTTTCTCACGCCCCAGTTAGCAGCATCTGAAAATTCGAAAGGTTTGTTACTCGTCTATTAATTGTATTCCATTTACTTACTCAGTTCTATACCTGTCTTACCTGTGTATGGAAGAACAGCTGGTAGCCAAGGTGGCACCAAGAATCCTAGCAGCTCTCACTTGACGTATCCGTAGTAGTCGGCAATTTCCATTTCGTTTTCCCTCTCGGTGAAAAATTGCAGCTTGCCCGAAGAGGTGTATCTGGCAGCATTCTCCCGTTGTTGTTGAGCCCGCCTCTTCATGGCCTCTCGCTCTGGCCTCTGCTCTTGTTCGATGGGCTTTGACATGACTGGCTCAGGCACGTTGGGTTCCCTCCATGGAACTCGTTGCTTGCTGAAGTCTTGGAGTAGAAAGTGGGTTTGGAGCTTGGGTGGGGACTGGCGCTTATTCACAGCAGGGGGAACAGGCTCCCGCTGGAGAGGAGCGCCAGATGAAGTTTTGGAGGGTGCAGGCCTAGGAGCAGCAGACTGAGGGACACGAGGCTGGGTATGGTTGGTCCAAGCCGGTTGGGTTGGGTTGGTCACAGTTGGCTGAGCTGGTTTGGCGGGGCCTGGCAAAGAGGCAGGAGCTGGCTGGGATGAATTGACTGCAGCAGGTTGAGCTGAGTCAGTAGAACCAGGCTGGGCACGGTAAGCCCCAGCAGGCCGATGTGAGGCCAGAGACTGTGGCCTCCGAGGAGCGGGTCGAGCTTGAGGCTTGTCCCAGGCAGAAAAAGGCAGAGGTATCAACTTGACCTTCCCAGGAGGAGGCCGCTCATACTGGGCTGGAGATGGACACTCTGTTTCAGCACTGCTGTCTGGTTTCTGGGCTTGGACTTGCGTTTTCTCAGGACCCTTCCCCTCACGTGGGGTATGCCGCCATGGCTGGATAGCTGGGGGTGGCTGGGGGTCTTTGGGGTTGCTTGACTTTCCCAAGAGCCGACAGGAAGAGAGCCCAGTTTTCGTCTCATTCTTCTTCCCCAGCGCATGAAGAACCTTCACAGACTCCAGCATGCGCACGCCAAGGGAGGTTCGAGGCTTTTGAAAGCTCTGTTGGAGAAGCTCAGTTTGGTGTTCCTTTCGCTTCGTGTGGGGGATTGCTGGCTTCTCTTCTGCCTTGACTTTGTTCCCTGACTGCTTGTTCTCCTCAGCCTTGTTTCTCCCTCTGGTCCTTTTGGTCTTTTCCTGCCCGTGGCTCTTAGTTTTGCTGATCTTTCTGGATGCAGCTTTCTGAGGTTTGCCTTGAGAGTGCTTGGCCGTGTTCACAGGAGCCCTGTCACTGACTGCAGCGTGGCATGTAACCACTTCTCCCCCTAACAGGCACTCTGGATTCTTTGGCTGGATTTTGGCCTTGGGAGCGCCACTGATAGGCTCAGAGGCTTTCTGTTTGTTCTTCCTGGGTTGATCAGAGGGAACCTTTATGACACTTGGCTTTTCCTGCACCTGATTCACCTTAATGGCTCTGGTGTCTTTAGCTTTGATCACGTTGGGACCTTGGGATTGATCAAGATCTTTCAAAGGATTAAAGAGCTGGGGAAGGTGAATATCCTCCGCCAGTGTAGTAATGTCTGCAAGACCACTGCTAGGTTCAATCCCATTTTCAAGTGTCCCTAGGTCCTGACGACTCCGGCTGTTCTCTCCCAGATCAGCATTTTCAGAACCAGGCTGCTCCTCTTGGCTGAGGGGATCGGTGCAGGCCAGCGGCTGGTGACTATCAGGGATTCCTAAAGGGAGTAGTGGAGGATCTTGGTTCTCTGTTGGGATCTGGTAGGCATCCAGAGGCTTTGAAAGCTTGGTTTTGATATCATCCACGTGCTTACTCTCTATTTGTCCCTGGCTTGGAGCTGGAGGCAGGGCCAGGAGACGCCTGGCACTCTGGACTGGAGCTGTCACTGAAATGTCCCCAAGTTCAGATGGTGGGTTACTCTCAAGTATGTGGCTGTTTCTGCTACTGCAGGACTTGGGGAGTTCTTGACTTTGTGTCACACAAAACGTCTGGCTTGGAGGTTGCAATCCCAGGGAATTTTTCATCACCAGGGGGGAGGTCTCCATCCCTACAAAGGGATCAAGGGAGAAGTCAGTCCCTGGTAAGTGAGATGCTCCCCCTAAACACCAACACAGCAGTCATGTACCTTTCAAGGGGTTCAGGGGCAAGATGGGCAAGGCATTTCTACTAACTCTTCTTAAGGATCACGGACAGTGCCGTATGCTACGAGGTAAGCGGTGACTGTTGTAATTCTTACTGGTGAGCCTTTCCTGTCACTGATTCTCGGCTCGCTTTGTATTTCATAGGACTGTTATAAGTCCAATACAAAATGAGTCTTATTTTTAAAAACCTGAAATGTTTTACAAAGCCTAGCATTCTCATATAGGGTCCTTTCCATTCTCCCCACTTTCCCGAGAGGCCAAGAACACGTCACACCATGAACTAGGAGAGGGGGTAGAGCCCTTGCTGATGAAACACATCAACAAAGACAGAGTCTTAGCCTGCTTGCTCTCTGGACAGGATCTCGGACCACAAGGTCTTCAATCCTGGTATAAATGAAGGAAGTGAGGACAGTTCAACTGGCACTCACATAACAAGAGTTCTGAAACACCTTCCGAAGAGACTATAGCAGTAGATGAGGGAAGGGAGTGCTACAGTGTGGCAGTACAGGGGGAACGATCGGCTACAGCAGTGAAAAGTGTGGTACCGATTGGTGTGCTCTCGGCGTTCTTGTACATGTAGCATAGATGACCTCTACAGTGGCCCTCCCACCTTCCCACCTGCATTAGGTGTTCTTTTTTTTGTAATTTATGTTTATGTATTTATTTACTGTTTGAACTTATTTATTCTACGTATTTATTTTTTTGGCTGCACTGGGTCTCTCATTGCTGTGCACGGGCTTTCTCTAGTTGGCGGCTAGCGGGGGCTACTCTCGGTTGCGGTGTGCGGGCTTCTCATCGCGGTGGCTTCTCTTGTTGCGGAGCATGGGCTGTAGGCACGTGGGCTTCGGTAGTTGAGGCTCACGGGCTCTAGAATGCAGGCTCCGTCGTTGTGGCACATGCGCTTAGTTGCTGCACGGCATGTGGGATCTTCGCAGACCAGGGCTCGAACCCGTGTCCCCCGCATTGCATTGGCAGGCGGATTCTTAACCACGGCGCCACCAGGGAAGCCCTAGGTGTTCTCATAGAGAGTCTAAAAACAGAGGGCACTGAGCGAAGGTAGTGGTTATTAAAGGCTCAGGATCTAAATTCTACCTGCCTCTACACCCCTTCCCAGCTGTCGATTTGACCCCATTTTTGAGTGCCGACCTCATTCTTCAACTTTCTCTGGCGTTTGTTATACTCACCTTGAAAACTTGTTTCTGTGATGCGTTGAGCAGACACAGGGTGGCAGACTGCAGAGGTGGAAGCTGGTGGTCGGATATTTGTGGGCTGAATCTCCTTCAGTCCCATTCCCATTTCTGGTTGCCCAGAGGCCCGACTTCCTGTGTATGACGCCGAGCCGTAGGATTGCGGGCAGGAGCCAAGTTCTCCATACAGTAAAGACCCCAGTGTGCCTTGGTTATAGTAATATACCTGGCTTCCGTCCTGGCAGGGAAGTGACAGGCGGCTCTGCCCCTGATTTGGAATCTGAGATGGTGTTCCCTGAGCAAGGCTGGCAGAAAGCGATGGATGTAGAGGGACCATGTTCTTGGCGTCTGAAGTTTTATCATACTGGGCTGCCAGAAACATGGAGGAGGCAGCTGTGTGGCGGTCAGTGAGTGCCAGAGTAAAGTCTCCGAGTGAAGAAGAATTCTTTTCAGTGCTTGCTGTGATGTCCCACTCAAGAACACCTGGATAGGAAGCAGCTGAAGTGGAGATCTGGCTGTGGTCAGTAACTCCAGATAACATAGTCGTGCTAGAATGTTGGTAAAGGTAGGCACTACCCATGAGTGTCTGGAAAGGGGTACCGGTAGCCGATGCCGAACTGACGGCAGGGGCAGAGACTCTGGAGAAGTTGCAGACACTTCGTGTTAGGGAAGTTGCATTGCTCACCACAGGAGGAGAATGCTGCAGAGAATTTAGAGTTCCAAGTAGAGATGGATGTTGGAAATTTTCTGTAAGAACAAGAGGGTCATGAAAAACTCAGGGAGGTTGAGAAATTCTCACTACGTTTGAGGAACGGCATCATCTGAAGGTTCTTGCTATCAGGACACCTCTACTATCACTACTTCCTGAGAAACCCAAAATCAGACAGTTAATGATGGCTGTAAGGACTGAGCAGTTTTCCACTCTTCTCTATTCACTGCCTGTGCTCCCATCTTGGGCACAGACGGGCAGAAGAGCCAAGTGGTGTGGTTCAGAGATTGTTCTCTAGGCTGGAAGCAACCTTCTCCCTGCCCTGTCTTTCCCTTCAGCCTGCACTCGTATTGACTTCTATGCTATTTCCTAGACTGGAAGCATTTTAGAACTAGGAGGCCCTTAGAGAACTTCGATGTTCTCAGTCTCATTTCGTGAGTAAGGAAACTGAGGCTCAGAGAGGTCGGGTTGACTTGTTCAAGTTCTCTCATTATGTTAGTATCATTACCAGGTTTCAGAACCTAAGTATCCTGACTTCCTTGCCAGGACTCCACTCTGAGCATGATACTGCCAGAAAGCAGGAGAAATAGAACTTATAATATAGGCATTTTTTTTGTCCATTAGAAAACAGTACGGCTGTTACCATTGTCGTCTTCAGTGTCTCCCTTTGCTTGTGCAGTTCCCACGCTATTACCTAGAGGTGACGTACAGCTCAGTCCAACTGGTGAATTGAAAGAGTCATTTTTGCCCTCTTCAAGCCTGGTTTCTCATCCTACCTCAAAATGATTACCCGAAAGTGGATTTCTTAAGTGCTTTTGGAAAGGGAAAAGTTATCTGATTACTTCAGATTCCTCACCTGTAAAGTGGTTATAACACCACCACCAATAATAATAGCAGTAATAATTAATAGATGAATAAGCTGATCTATTGCGTATGATTTATATGGAGGAAGATACAATAAGTTCTAGAAAGACAAAGAAAAATCATGACAAGCATATTACGTTAACGAAAAAGAAATCCATAGATATTAATGAAAACTGGGGTATGTGGCAAGTATCGAAGCCTAATGAATTTACTAACAAATGGCATTCTGTACCATCCATGCAATATTATGAAAGTGAATTTTGCCCACTCTATTTTAGTGAATACTATTAACCAGAAGACACGATGGAGGTGATAGAGGTGAATGAATTCCTAGCCAATGCATACAGACAGAGAAGGTATGTCAGTAAAAAATGCATAACAAGCAACAGAATGCAATAAATGTGCATGTATAGGTAGCCACAACACATATAGACAAGTATTTCAATGAAAACCGGTACGAAGCAGACAGCAAAATAATAAGTGTAAAAGAGTTTCATTATTGTGCTCCTTCATATTTTTACCCAGCAAGTAAGAGGTATTAAGCCTAGGAGAAATATATATTTCAATGAATATAGCTTATATAATAAGCAGAAAGGAAGCTTAAAATGTATCAGGAAGGTTTTTGGATTTATCCTAGAACTTAGATTAGAATCATCTTCAGCATCCAAGAAGATGGCATCCCAAAACCTCAAAAAACCATCATGCCTAGAATCCAATTAAAAAAGATTTTCAAATGTAAGAAAATCCACAGGACTCCACAATATGGTTTTCGATAAACGTGGATGTTTGTTTGTTTTGTTTCTTTGGCCGCGCCGCGTGGCCCTGGCCGTGAAAGCACCGAGTCCTAAGCACTGGACCGCCAGGGAATTCCCTAAGTGGGGGGAATTAGAGATGTGGGGCTTGACTTTTTCTTCTTCTTCTTCGGTAGCTAAGCTCTACAAGCGAACGATGGCTGTTGATCAATGTGCTCTCTGTGTTAGGAAGGAAATAACTGTAAAAATGAAAAGCAGCCTTGCCTTAGAACCTACATATCACACCAAGGAAAATAGTCCTTCTGATTCAATTTAGAAGATATCACTTAAAATGTTGAATTGGTGAAATGTCTACCTAGTTTAAAAATTAGAAAGAATAAAACACTGAAAAGCAGCCCCCTAGATAACCACTGTGGTTGCTTGTTTATAGGAGGCATCATTTCTAAAACGTATTTCTAAAATGTTTATATTCAAAACTGTCAAGTGGCCAACTGTATTCAGAGAGGCAATAAAAGAAAGAAAACGGAGTATGACTTTTCTGATAAGCTGCCTTTCCTGGTGATCCCCTGTTCTGGCCTTACTTTCCTTCTTAGTCTGTTAATGTAAGGGTTTGCTACCATCAACTTGGTTTTGCCCTGCTCTGAGCAGGTTTCCCTCTGTGCTGTTTCTGCTTTAATTGAAAATCTTTGGTTCCCATCAGCATTCCATTGCAAACTCCGTTTTTCTTGAGAGCTCCTCTATGCTTTCCCTCTTCATTCTTACATTTTCTCCCATCTCTTGGTGCCTGTTGGCCTGTGCTAATGAAAACCATCCTAAACTTCCTTACGCTCGACTCTGTGCCTCCCTGTAGAGCCCAGTACTCTCCATCCTCTCTCCCTATTCTCTCTTTTCAACTAGTCGAAATCCTAGTGGAGGGAGACCATTAGAGATGAAACATCTTGGTATATATTGCTAGTTTTCTATGTCCCCTGGCTTTTCTATGTTTCTGTTGAAACACTCTTGAGAAGTGTCTGATTTCGTTTTCTACATGGGTACCCTTTAAGGCTCAATACTGGAAAAGAAGGGGATCAGAGTGATCAACCCAACGTGGTATCCTAACGTAACAGTTAAGGAAAGCAACAGGCTTTGTGAGACAGCCAGTGATTTGTCCAAAGTCACACAGATAGTAAACGTCAAAGTCAAAAGTGAAATTAGGTCTCCAGACGTGTAGTTCAATACTTTCCCTCATTATTCCATGCTATTTTGAATCTCCTACTCAATTTAGGGGCAAAAGAATCGAACGCAAAACTTTCCAAAGTTTCTTTTCTTACCTGACATGGTCAGAGAAGAGGAAGCATCCACTGCAGGTACCAGGGATGAGGAGACAACACTAGAGGATGTCCGAGTGGCTGCAGCTGAACGGCGCACGTGTCCAGTACAGAGGTCACTGGTTACTGGTCCAAACAGCTCCACGGAAACCCCAAGACTCTACCAAGTGGTAGTAGGTTTGGTAGGAGAGTGATGTCACAAAGCAGGCAGTTGAAAGGTATGAGAGAGCCAATAGGGAGGTCCGATCCCCAACAGGAAGGCGGGCTTGGGTGAAGAGAGTGTAGGAGAGCTAAAACAACACCTGAGTTTCTGAGCTTTGGGGAGGAGGAAATCCTAGAAGACAGATTTACCTCCCCCAGGCTCTTCCATTAGGGAAATCATTGCCACATTTCTTACAGACGTTCATTAATACACTGAACTAAGAGTTACTTATATTCTACAGAGTATTCTATTTTATGTATCATATACTTAGAGCTATATAGATCTTCTTTAATTAATAATCCTTAGGAAGGAAAGAGCCATCTAGTTTGAACTATTACAGTTGTTCTGAAATCATATGTGTCTAATGAGTGAACTGATAGCAGCTTTTAAGGAGCCAAAGTAGGGATTAAGAAGCTCTCTTTGTAACTTGGTTCAAGAGTAGGGTGAAGTTTCTTGAGTGTACCTTGTGGAGAATGTTGTGGTCCAAGGCTCTTCTCTTTTAGTTTCTTCTCCTTGACTCCTACCTTCCTTGGGCTGGGCTAGGCTGGGGGCCAGGTTGGACTTGCGACTTAACATTTCTCTTCCGCTTTCTCTTTTTTTTTTCTCTTCCATTATGGGCATTGCTTCGAGGACAAGCCTTGATCTTGCATTGGACGTTACTTCCTGTCAACTTCCAGCAGCAGGAGTCTTCTTTTCAGTGCTTGATGCTTCACGAAATAGACTCTGCCCGTTGGCAGCAAATACCAGAGAGCTAGGAGACAGAGCTGGTTGCAGACCTTTCCTCTTCCAGCCTTTGGTTGCAATTGTTTGGCCCATAATTTGCTAGCTCTAGTTCCTTGGGCCACACAGGTATCCTGCCATCTCCAGCTCTTGTTATATGTGAGAGACATTCTGAACACTGTCCCTTTTTCTTTGCACAGAAGTATATACAGTGTGGCAGTTACTGTAATCTCCTCCGCCTTGCAAACAGCCACTCTAGAATCTTGGACCTCTAGGACTCTCTGTCTTGCATGCTTGGGGGCAAGGCCAAGCAAAATGAAGAGGAGAATAATTAGAGAAAGAGGAGGACGTTGGTGGAGAATTGGGAGCAGGTAAGGTGAAAGGGCACAGGAGAAAAGAGATGCATGTAGACTTTTTGGTTTCTGTGGGAAACAGGTTGACACACTTGGGCCTCATTTGGTATTAACAGAACAGAGAGTTAAAGATCTAAGTAGCTAGATAGTGTGCAGCAACTGCCATGAAGTCTGTACACTGAAGAGAACAGTCTCACATCTAGTTTTCATTTTGTTTTATGTCATAGTACCTTATTTATAGCATTCACTGGTGTGTTTGTAGAATACAGATGTTTTCAAATGCTCTGGTTTTGTCTACATGGTTATCTCCTTGTCCTGTTTGTAAGGAATCCAACATTGTAAGACATATTGCATGTTTTTCTCTTGACGATTGTTGACCTTGAAGCGTCATGAACTAACTTGAGCTGTTGGATTCTGTGGAGAAACGTTCAAAAGGGTCTGTGAAAAAGGCACTGTGGTGAGTCGCATTATGCACCCGAGCGTAAGGAGCAAGATATCTGCCACCAGCCCAGCTTGGCCTGGATTGCCTCTGTTTTAGTTCCCCTGGTTAGTGCTTTTCTCCCTAACCACTCTTGTGACTGTGATAATGTGAGTAAGGGCGGAGTTGCTAATGATCTATGTGTGAGGTAAGCTGGTTTGAGGGAGGCAATCTATGGACCTAGTCATTTTCCTTGGTGGTAAGCTTTCAGGGGTGCAGAGATGGATCTTCCTGGGGCCTTTTCTGGTCCCAGGAAGATATCGCATAGATGGGACCTCCCAAGACACACATTGAATCTTTAGGCCTGTTTTTCCTATTATGAGGTACGAACGAGTTTCTTCACTGATGGGGATGATGCTTATCTGAGAAGAAATTGTGAAAGGTGGTGTAGTGTAGAGGTGTGGCTTAAGCTTTTAAGTTTTCCTCCAGGTTTTTCCCCTAAGCTTCCTACTTCGGACGGCCTACTTACATGATACTAGTAGGTGATGTCCGGCTAACAACTTCCTAAATATACCTGCAAGCCAGATCAGTGTCTCTTTTCTCTGTATTCCCATGGAAATCAAGAGTCCCGCCGAATTTTCCATCGAAACAGTTGATTTGTGTTGTCTCTAGGAATTCTAAAGGGCGTACCGTTGCTTCCTAACCGGTGTCATTTGGGAGATCCGCCTCTGTACGTTCAAATGATTAATTTTGAGACTTTGCTCATGTGTGCAGTAAACCCTTGAATTCCCTAAGACCTTCCTTTCCTCCATCTCCTACCCCATTAAGCCCGCTTCAGTTCATCTCCTGAATTTCTTTGGAATCTGTCAGCCAGCTCTTCCTCAACTTCCTAATACTGAACTTGCCTGTCTGTTGCGATTAGGTCCTAACTAGTGTCCATATATCTTGTTTCCTTCCAATCCACTCTTCACACAAGAAACCTTCAAAGCAAGTTGGAACGTTGCTCATAAACATCGCTCACAAGCATTGTTTTGAGAATAGAAAACACACTGTTGGCCTTTAAGACTCTGCGTGGTCTAGAATCCTCTCTGCTTCTCTAGTCCCATCTTGTGCCACTTTTGCCCTCACTTTCTATGCTTCAGATACACTGAATTAACCTTAGTTCTCACTCATCTGACAGAAGTCAGTTCAGATACTATTTTTCACTGTGATTCCTAGCATTAAGGAATTTGATTATCAGGTTTTGTATGAGGACTATTTCATCAGGGGTACAGAAGTTCTGGCCATCTCTGGTTTTGGATATCCCTTATTTGTTGAGACCTTTGCGTTGTTTGGTTGCCTTTTGTCTGTTTTCCAGATGGGAAAACAGGAACAAGGGAAGTATAGGTTATTACTAGGTGGGGTTGAGCAAGTGGAGCAGCAAACTGCAAAGCAGAAAGAAGAGGGACGTACTATAGAGGGATATGACTTCCATTCTCAAGGCGCCTGCATCCTGTGCAGGGAGACAGCCTAACATAAAATGTGCCTAACAACAAATATATTGACTTCTTACTAAAAATCTCCAGTTCATAGAACCGAGGGGTTTGTACCTTCTCCTTTAAAAGTGATAGTCCTGGGACTTCCCCGGTGGTCCCGTGGTGAAGACTCTGCGCTTCCAATGCAGCAGGCGTGGGTTCAATCCCTGGTTGGGGAGCTAAGATCCCACATGCTGCGCAGCCAAAGAAATTTTTGTCGAACGTTATACTCCTGTATTGTTGGCTTTAGTGGTTTAGATTTTGTTGTACTGTTAAGAAGATTTCAGTTTATTTACCGGGAACAAACAACACATAATGTAAAAATAGTTTCCCAGAAACGATTTCCATCATTCTCTTCCTCCCTTTCTCCCGCAGACTGGTGTTTCACCTTGACAAGTTCTCTGTCATTCCATAGGAAAGCTGTCTGGCTTGGAGGTTGCAATCCCAGGGAATTTTTCATCAGCGGGGAAGTCTCCATCACTACAGAGGAATCAAGGGAGAAGTCAGTCCCTGGTAAGTGAGATGCTCCCCCTAAACACCAACACAGCAGTCGTGTACCTTTCAAGGGGTTCAGGGGCAAGATGGGCAAGGCATTTCTACTAACTCTTCTTAAGGATCACGGACAGTGCCCTATGCTACGAGGTAAGCGGTGACTGCTGTAGTTCTTACTGGTGATCCTTTCCTGTCACTGATTCTCGGCTTTCTTTGTATTTCATAGGACTGTTGTCAGTCCAATACAAAATGAGTCTTATTTTTAAAAACCTGAAATGTTTTACAGAGCCTAGCATTCTCATATAGGGTCCTTTCCATTCTCCCCACTTTCCCGAGAGGCCAAGAACACTTCACACCATGAACTAGGAGAGGGGGTAGAGCCCTTTCTGATGAAATACATCAACAAAGACAGAGCCTTAGCCTGCTTGCTCTCTGGACAGGATCTCGGACCACAAGGTCTTCAATCCTGGTATAAATGAAGGAAGTGAGGACAGTTCAACTGGCACTCTGATAACAAGAGTTCGGAAACACCTTCCGAAGAGACTATAGCAGTAGATGAGGGAAGGGAGTGCTACAGTGTGGCAGTACAGGGGGAACGATCGGCTACAGCAGTGAAAAGTGTGGTACCGATTGGTGTGCTCTCGGGGTTCTTGTACATGTAGCATAGATGACCTCTACGGTGGCCCTCCCACCTTCCCACCTGCATTAGGTGTTCTTTTTTTTTGTAATTTATGTTTATGTATTTATTTACTGTTTGAACTTATTTATTCTACGTATTTATGTTTTTGGCTGCACTGGGTCTCTCATTGCTGTGCACGGGCTTTCTCTAGTTGGCGGCTAGCGGGGGCTACTCTCGGTTGCGGTGTGCGGGCATCTCATCGCGGTGGCTTCTCTTGTTGCGGAGCATGGGCTGTAGGCACGTGGGCTTCGGTAGTTGAGGCTCACGGGCTCTAGAATGCAGGCTCCGTCGTCGTGGCACATGCGCTTAGTTGCTGCACGGCATGTGGGATCTTCGCAGACCAGGGCTCGAACCCGTGTCCCCTGCATTGGCAGGCGCCACCAGGGAAGCCCTAGGTGTTCTCATATAGAGTCTAAAAACAGAGAGCACTGAGAGAAGGTAGTGGTTATTAAAGGCTCAGGATCTAAATTCTACCTGTCTCTACACCCCTTCCCAGCTGTCGATTTGACCCCATTTTTGAATGCTGACCTCATTGTTCAACTTTTCTCTGCCGTCTGTATACTCACCTTGAAAACTTGTTTCTGTGATGCGTTGAGCAGACACAGGGTGGCAGACTGCAGAGGTGGAAGCTGGTGGTCGGATATTTGTGGGCTGAATCTCCTTCAGTCCCATTCCCATTTCTGGTTGCCCAGAGGCCCTACTTCCTGTGTGTGACGCCGAGCCGTAGGATTGCGGGCAGGAGCCAAGTTCTCCATACAGTAAAGACCCCAGTGTGCCTTGGTTACAGTAATATACCTGGCTTCCTTCCTGGCAGGGAAGTGACAGGCGGCTATGCCCCTGCTTTGTTCGTGGGCCTCCTGATCCAGCAGTTCCCTTGGCTCTGCCCCTGTCGTCAGCTGCCCCTAGGATAACTCTGAGCCCTAGCCACTTCTCTGGTAGATTTCCCTATTCCCCCACTACAGTCACACCTGAATAAGGCAACTCAGACCTTTCAGAGATGTGTCCTGAACCTCTTGTTTTCTGAAATACCTATCTGGTGGTTGTGAGACTTAAGGCCAGCGTCCCCGAGAGACTTTTTCTATTTCTCCTAGTAAACCTAGACTCATCTTCTGTCACCTTCAACTCTACTCCAATTGTGTTCTTTCAACCCAGACCTCTGACCCTGCTTTTTACTTCTGCCATTTCATCCTCGCTCCTGCTTCCTTTCCTAAATCCATACGTCTCTTTTGGCCTTCCTAGCCCTGGGCCAAGTTCCTTCCTCTTTGCTCAGTTTTTACCCCTTTCCTTCATTCTCCCATCCAACTTTCAGTCCTTCCTTTCTCACGCCCCAGTTAGCAGCATCTGAAAATTCGAAAGGTTTGTTACTCGTCTATTAATTGTATTCCATTTACTTACTCAGTTCTATACCTGTCTTACCTGTGTATGGAAGAACAGCTGGTAGCCAAGGTGGCACCAAGAATCCTAGCAGCTCTCACTTGACGTATCCGTAGTAGTCGGCAATTTCCATTTCGTTTTCCCTCTCGGTGAAAAATTGCAGCTTGCCCGAAGAGGTGTATCTGGCAGCATTCTCCCGTTGTTGTTGAGCCCGCCTCTTCATGGCCTCTCGCTCTGGCCTCTGCTCTTGTTCGATGGGCTTTGACATGACTGGCTCAGGCACGTTGGGTTCCCTCCATGGAACTCGTTGCTTGCTGAAGTCTTGGAGTAGAAAGTGGGTTTGGAGCTTGGGTGGGGACTGGCGCTTATTCACAGCAGGGGGAACAGGCTCCCGCTGGAGAGGAGCGCCAGATGAAGTTTTGGAGGGTGCAGGCCTAGGAGCAGCAGACTGAGGGACACGAGGCTGGGTATGGTTGGGCCAAGCCGGTTGGGTTGGGTTGGTCACAGTTGGCTGAGCTGGTTTGGCGGGGCCTGGCAAAGAGGCAGGAGCTGGCTGGGATGAATTGGCTGCAGCAGGTTGAGCTGAGTCAGTAGAACCAGGCTGGGCACGGTAAGCCCCAGCAGGCCGATGTGAGGCCAGAGACTGTGGCCTCCGAGGAGCGGGTCGAGCTTGAGGCTTGTCCCAGGCAGAAAAAGGCAGAGGTATCAACTTGACCTTCCCAGGAGGAGGCCGCTCATACTGGGCTGGAGACGGACACTCTGTTTCAGCACTGCTGTCTGGTTTCTGGGCTTGGACTTGCGTTTTCTCAGGACCCTTCCCCTCACGTGGGGTATGCCGCCATGGCTGGATAGCTGGGGGTGGCTGGGGGTCTTTGGGGTTGCTTGACTTTCCCAAGAGCCGACAGGAAGAGCGCCCAGTTTTCGTCTCATTCTTCTTCCCCAGCGCATGAAGAACCTTCACAGACTCCAGCATGCGCACGCCAAGGGAGGTTCGAGGCTTTTGAAAGCTCTGTTGGAGAAGCTCAGTTTGGTGTTCCTTTCGCTTCGTGTGGGGGATTGCTGGCTTCTCTTCTGCCTTGACTTTGTTCCCTGACTGCTTGTTCTCCTCAGCCTTGTTTCTCCCTCTGGTCCTTTTGGTCTTTTCCTGCCCGTGGCTCTTAGTTTTGCTGATCTTTCTGGATGCAGCTTTCTGAGGTTTGCCTTGAGAGTGCTTGGCCGTGTTCACAGGAGCCCTGTCACTGACTGCAGCGTGGCATGTAACCACTTCTCCCCCTAACAGGCACTCTGGATTCTTTGGCTGGATTTTGGCCTTGGGAGCGCCACTGATAGGCTCAGAGGCTTTCTGTTTGTTCTTCCTGGGTTGATCAGAGGGAACCTTTATGACACTTGGCTTTTCCTGCACCTGATTCACCTTAATGGCTCTGGTGTCTTTAGCTTTGATCACGTTGGGACCTTGGGATTGATCAAGATCTTTCAAAGGATTAAAGAGCTGGGGAAGGTGAATATCCTCCGCCAGTGTAGTAATGTCTGCAAGACCACTGCTAGGTTCAATCCCATTTTCAAGTGTCCCTAGGTCCTGACGACTCCGGCTGTTCTCTCCCAGATCAGCATTTTCAGAACCAGGCTGCTCCTCTTGGCTGAGGGGATCGGTGCAGGCCAGCGGCTGGTGAATATCAGGGATTCCTAAAGGGAGTAGTGGAGGATCTTGGTTCTCTGTTGGGATCTGGTAGGCATCCAGAGGCTTTGAAAGCTTGGTTTTGATATCATCCACGTGCTTACTCTCTATTTGTCCCTGGCTTGGAGCTGGAGGCAGGGCCAGGAGACGCCTGGCACTCTGGACTGGAGCTGTCACTGAAATGTCCCCAAGTTCAGATGGTGGGTTACTCTCAAGTATGTGGCTGTTTCTGCTACTGCAGGACTTGGGGAGTTCTTGACTTTGTGTCACACAAAACGTCTGGCTTGGAGGTTGCAATCCCAGGGAATTTTTCATCACCAGGGGGGAGGTCTCCATCCCTACAAAGGGATCAAGGGAGAAGTCAGTCCCTGGTAAGTGAGATGCTCCCCCTAAACACCAACACAGCAGTCATGTACCTTTCAAGGGGTTCAGGGGCAAGATGGGCAAGGCATTTCTACTAACTCTTCTTAAGGATCACGGACAGTGCCGTATGCTACGAGGTAAGCGGTGACTGTTGTAATTCTTACTGGTGAGCCTTTCCTGTCACTGATTCTCGGCTCGCTTTGTATTTCATAGGACTGTTATAAGTCCAATACAAAATGAGTCTTATTTTTAAAAACCTGAAATGTTTTACAAAGCCTAGCATTCTCATATAGGGTCCTTTCCATTCTCCCCACTTTCCCGAGAGGCCAAGAACACGTCACACCATGAACTAGGAGAGGGGGTAGAGCCCTTGCTGATGAAACACATCAACAAAGACAGAGTCTTAGCCTGCTTGCTCTCTGGACAGGATCTCGGACCACAAGGTCTTCAATCCTGGTATAAATGAAGGAAGTGAGGACAGTTCAACTGGCACTCACATAACAAGAGTTCTGAAACACCTTCCGAAGAGACTATAGCAGTAGATGAGGGAAGGGAGTGCTACAGTGTGGCAGTACAGGGGGAACGATCGGCTACAGCAGTGAAAAGTGTGGTACCGATTGGTGTGCTCTCGGCGTTCTTGTACATGTAGCATAGATGACCTCTACAGTGGCCCTCCCACCTTCCCACCTGCATTAGGTGTTCTTTTTTTTGTAATTTATGTTTATGTATTTATTTACTGTTTGAACTTATTTATTCTACGTATTTATTTTTTTGGCTGCACTGGGTCTCTCATTGCTGTGCACGGGCTTTCTCTAGTTGGCGGCTAGCGGGGGCTACTCTCGGTTGCGGTGTGCGGGCTTCTCATCGCGGTGGCTTCTCTTGTTGCGGAGCATGGGCTGTAGGCACGTGGGCTTCGGTAGTTGAGGCTCACGGGCTCTAGAATGCAGGCTCCGTCGTTGTGGCACATGCGCTTAGTTGCTGCACGGCATGTGGGATCTTCGCAGACCAGGGCTCGAA
Organism: Balaenoptera borealis; assembly: GCF_965194805.1. Taxonomy (NCBI): domain Eukaryota; kingdom Metazoa; phylum Chordata; class Mammalia; order Artiodactyla; family Balaenopteridae; genus Balaenoptera; species Balaenoptera borealis. The sequence goes on along the minus strand of NW_028122759.1, from coordinate 86,932 downwards.
CCCGTGTCCCCCGCATTGCATTGGCAGGCGGATTCTTAACCACGGCGCCACCAGGGAAGCCCTAGGTGTTCTCATAGAGAGTCTAAAAACAGAGGGCACTGAGCGAAGGTAGTGGTTATTAAAGGCTCAGGATCTAAATTCTACCTGCCTCTACACCCCTTCCCAGCTGTCGATTTGACCCCATTTTTGAGTGCCGACCTCATTCTTCAACTTTCTCTGGCGTTTGTTATACTCACCTTGAAAACTTGTTTCTGTGATGCGTTGAGCAGACACAGGGTGGCAGACTGCAGAGGTGGAAGCTGGTGGTCGGATATTTGTGGGCTGAATCTCCTTCAGTCCCATTCCCATTTCTGGTTGCCCAGAGGCCCGACTTCCTGTGTATGACGCCGAGCCGTAGGATTGCGGGCAGGAGCCAAGTTCTCCATACAGTAAAGACCCCAGTGTGCCTTGGTTATAGTAATATACCTGGCTTCCGTCCTGGCAGGGAAGTGACAGGCGGCTCTGCCCCTGATTTGGAATCTGAGATGGTGTTCCCTGAGCAAGGCTGGCAGAAAGCGATGGATGTAGAGGGACCATGTTCTTGGCGTCTGAAGTTTTATCATACTGGGCTGCCAGAAACATGGAGGAGGCAGCTGTGTGGCGGTCAGTGAGTGCCAGAGTAAAGTCTCCGAGTGAAGAAGAATTCTTTTCAATGCTTGCTGTGATGTCCCACTCAAGAACACCTGGATAGGAAGCAGCTGAAGTGGAGATCTGGCTGTGGTCAGTAACTCCAGATAACATAGTCGTGCTAGAATGTTGGTAAAGGTAGGCACTACCCATGAGTGTCTGGAAAGGGGTACCGGTAGCCGATGCCGAACTGACGGCAGGGGCAGAGACTCTGGAGAAGTTGCAGACACTTCGTGTTAGGGAAGTTGCATTGCTCACCACAGGAGGAGAATGCTGCAGAGAATTTAGAGTTCCAAGTAGAGATGGATGTTGGAAATTTTCTGTAAGAACAAGAGGGTCATGAAAAACTCAGGGAGGTTGAGAAATTCTCACTACGTTTGAGGAACGGCATCATCTGAAGGTTCTTGCTATCAGGACACCTCTACTATCACTACTTCCTGAGAAACCCAAAATCAGACAGTTAATGATGGCTGTAAGGACTGAGCAGTTTTCCACTCTTCTCTATTCACTGCCTGTGCTCCCATCTTGGGCACAGACGGGCAGAAGAGCCAAGTGGTGTGGTTCAGAGATTGTTCTCTAGGCTGGAAGCAACCTTCTCCCTGCCCTGTCTTTCCCTTCAGCCTGCACTCGTATTGACTTCTATGCTATTTCCTAGACTGGAAGCATTTTAGAACTAGGAGGCCCTTAGAGAACTTCGATGTTCTCAGTCTCATTTCGTGAGTAAGGAAACTGAGGCTCAGAGAGGTCGGGTTGACTTGTTCAAGTTCTCTCATTATGTTAGTATCATTACCAGGTTTCAGAACCTAAGTATCCTGACTTCCTTGCCAGGACTCCACTCTGAGCATGATACTGCCAGAAAGCAGGAGAAATAGAACTTATAATATAGGCATTTTTTTTGTCCATTAGAAAACAGTACGGCTGTTACCATTGTCGTCTTCAGTGTCTCCCTTTGCTTGTGCAGTTCCCACGCTATTACCTAGAGGTGACGTACAGCTCAGTCCAACTGGTGAATTGAAAGAGTCATTTTTGCCCTCTTCAAGCCTGGTTTCTCATCCTACCTCAAAATGATTACCCGAAAGTGGATTTCTTAAGTGCTTTTGGAAAGGGAAAAGTTATCTGATTACTTCAGATTCCTCACCTGTAAAGTGGTTATAACACCACCACCAATAATAATAGCAGTAATAATTAATAGATGAATAAGCTGATCTATTGCGTATGATTTATATGGAGGAAGATACAATAAGTTCTAGAAAGACAAAGAAAAATCATGACAAGCATATTACGTTAACGAAAAAGAAATCCATAGATATTAATGAAAACTGGGGTATGTGGCAAGTATCGAAGCCTAATGAATTTACTAACAAATGGCATTCTGTACCATCCATGCAATATTATGAAAGTGAATTTTGCCCACTCTATTTTAGTGAATACTATTAACCAGAAGACACGATGGAGGTGATAGAGGTGAATGAATTCCTAGCCAATGCATACAGACAGAGAAGGTATGTCAGTAAAAAATGCATAACAAGCAACAGAATGCAATAAATGTGCATGTATAGGTAGCCACAACACATATAGACAAGTATTTCAATGAAAACCGGTACGAAGCAGACAGCAAAATAATAAGTGTAAAAGAGTTTCATTATTGTGCTCCTTCATATTTTTACCCAGCAAGTAAGAGGTATTAAGCCTAGGAGAAATATATATTTCAATGAATATAGCTTATATAATAAGCAGAAAGGAAGCTTAAAATGTATCAGGAAGGTTTTTGGATTTATCCTAGAACTTAGATTAGAATCATCTTCAGCATCCAAGAAGATGGCATCCCAAAACCTCAAAAAACCATCATGCCTAGAATCCAATTAAAAAAGATTTTCAAATGTAAGAAAATCCACAGGACTCCACAATATGGTTTTCGATAAACGTGGATGTTTGTTTGTTTTGTTTCTTTGGCCGCGCCGCGTGGCCCTGGCCGTGAAAGCACCGAGTCCTAAGCACTGGACCGCCAGGGAATTCCCTAAGTGGGGGGAATTAGAGATGTGGGGCTTGACTTTTTCTTCTTCTTCTTCGGTAGCTAAGCTCTACAAGCGAACGATGGCTGTTGATCAATGTGCTCTCTGTGTTAGGAAGGAAATAACTGTAAAAATGAAAAGCAGCCTTGCCTTAGAACCTACATATCACACCAAGGAAAATAGTCCTTCTGATTCAATTTAGAAGATATCACTTAAAATGTTGAATTGGTGAAATGTCTACCTAGTTTAAAAATTAGAAAGAATAAAACACTGAAAAGCAGCCCCCTAGATAACCACTGTGGTTGCTTGTTTATAGGAGGCATCATTTCTAAAACGTATTTCTAAAATGTTTATATTCAAAACTGTCAAGTGGCCAACTGTATTCAGAGAGGCAATAAAAGAAAGAAAACGGAGTATGACTTTTCTGATAAGCTGCCTTTCCTGGTGATCCCCTGTTCTGGCCTTACTTTCCTTCTTAGTCTGTTAATGTAAGGGTTTGCTACCATCAACTTGGTTTTGCCCTGCTCTGAGCAGGTTTCCCTCTGTGCTGTTTCTGCTTTAATTGAAAATCTTTGGTTCCCATCAGCATTCCATTGCAAACTCCGTTTTTCTTGAGAGCTCCTCTATGCTTTCCCTCTTCATTCTTACATTTTCTCCCATCTCTTGGTGCCTGTTGGCCTGTGCTACTGAAAACCATCCTAAACTTCCTTACGCTCGACTCTGTGCCTCCCTGTAGAGCCCAGTACTCTCCATCCTCTCTCCCTATTCTCTCTTTTCAACTAGTCGAAATCCTAGTGGAGGGAGACCATTAGAGATGAAACATCTTGGTATATATTGCTAGTTTTCTATGTCCCCTGGCTTTTCTATGTTTCTGTTGAAACACTCTTGAGAAGTGTCTGATTTCGTTTTCTACATGGGTACCCTTTAAGGCTCAATACTGGAAAAGAAGGGGATCAGAGTGATCAACCCAACGTGGTATCCTAACGTAACAGTTAAGGAAAGCAACAGGCTTTGTGAGACAGCCAGTGATTTGTCCAAAGTCACACAGATAGTAAACGTCAAAGTCAAAAGTGAAATTAGGTCTCCAGACGTGTAGTTCAATACTTTCCCTCATTATTCCATGCTATTTTGAATCTCCTACTCAATTTAGGGGCAAAAGAATCGAACGCAAAACTTTCCAAAGTTTCTTTTCTTACCTGACATGGTCAGAGAAGAGGAAGCATCCACTGCAGGTACCAGGGATGAGGAGACAACACTAGAGGATGTCCGAGTGGCTGCAGCTGAACGGCGCACGTGTCCAGTACAGAGGTCACTGGTTACTGGTCCAAACAGCTCCACGGAAACCCCAAGACTCTACCAAGTGGTAGTAGGTTTGGTAGGAGAGTGATGTCACAAAGCAGGCAGTTGAAAGGTATGAGAGAGCCAATAGGGAGGTCCGATCCCCAACAGGAAGGCGGGCTTGGGTGAAGAGAGTGTAGGAGAGCTAAAACAACACCTGAGTTTCTGAGCTTTGGGGAGGAGGAAATCCTAGAAGACAGATTTACCTCCCCCAGGCTCTTCCATTAGGGAAATCATTGCCACATTTCTTACAGACGTTCATTAATACACTGAACTAAGAGTTACTTATATTCTACAGAGTATTCTATTTTATGTATCATATACTTAGAGCTATATAGATCTTCTTTAATTAATAATCCTTAGGAAGGAAAGAGCCATCTAGTTTGAACTATTACAGTTGTTCTGAAATCATATGTGTCTAATGAGTGAACTGATAGCAGCTTTTAAGGAGCCAAAGTAGGGATTAAGAAGCTCTCTTTGTAACTTGGTTCAAGAGTAGGGTGAAGTTTCTTGAGTGTACCTTGTGGAGAATGTTGTGGTCCAAGGCTCTTCTCTTTTAGTTTCTTCTCCTTGACTCCTACCTTCCTTGGGCTGGGCTAGGCTGGGGGCCAGGTTGGACTTGCGACTTAACATTTCTCTTCCGCTTTCTCTTTTTTTTTTCTCTTCCATTATGGGCATTGCTTCGAGGACAAGCCTTGATCTTGCATTGGACGTTACTTCCTGTCAACTTCCAGCAGCAGGAGTCTTCTTTTCAGTGCTTGATGCTTCACGAAATAGACTCTGCCCGTTGGCAGCAAATACCAGAGAGCTAGGAGACAGAGCTGGTTGCAGACCTTTCCTCTTCCAGCCTTTGGTTGCAATTGTTTGGCCCATAATTTGCTAGCTCTAGTTCCTTGGGCCACACAGGTATCCTGCCATCTCCAGCTCTTGTTATATGTGAGAGACATTCTGAACACTGTCCCTTTTTCTTTGCACAGAAGTATATACAGTGTGGCAGTTACTGTAATCTCCTCCGCCTTGCAAACAGCCACTCTAGAATCTTGGACCTCTAGGACTCTCTGTCTTGCATGCTTGGGGGCAAGGCCAAGCAAAATGAAGAGGAGAATAATTAGAGAAAGAGGAGGACGTTGGTGGAGAATTGGGAGCAGGTAAGGTGAAAGGGCACAGGAGAAAAGAGATGCATGTAGACTTTTTGGTTTCTGTGGGAAACAGGTTGACACACTTGGGCCTCATTTGGTATTAACAGAACAGAGAGTTAAAGATCTAAGTAGCTAGATAGTGTGCAGCAACTGCCATGAAGTCTGTACACTGAAGAGAACAGTCTCACATCTAGTTTTCATTTTGTTTTATGTCATAGTACCTTATTTATAGCATTCACTGGTGTGTTTGTAGAATACAGATGTTTTCAAATGCTCTGGTTTTGTCTACATGGTTATCTCCTTGTCCTGTTTGTAAGGAATCCAACATTGTAAGACATATTGCATGTTTTTCTCTTGACGATTGTTGACCTTGAAGCGTCATGAACTAACTTGAGCTGTTGGATTCTGTGGAGAAACGTTCAAAAGGGTCTGTGAAAAAGGCACTGTGGTGAGTCGCATTATGCACCCGAGCGTAAGGAGCAAGATATCTGCCACCAGCCCAGCTTGGCCTGGATTGCCTCTGTTTTAGTTCCCCTGGTTAGTGCTTTTCTCCCTAACCACTCTTGTGACTGTGATAATGTGAGTAAGGGCGGAGTTGCTAATGATCTATGTGTGAGGTAAGCTGGTTTGAGGGAGGCAATCTATGGACCTAGTCATTTTCCTTGGTGGTAAGCTTTCAGGGGTGCAGAGATGGATCTTCCTGGGGCCTTTTCTGGTCCCAGGAAGATATCGCATAGATGGGACCTCCCAAGACACACATTGAATCTTTAGGCCTGTTTTTCCTATTATGAGGTACGAACGAGTTTCTTCACTGATGGGGATGATGCTTATCTGAGAAGAAATTGTGAAAGGTGGTGTAGTGTAGAGGTGTGGCTTAAGCTTTTAAGTTTTCCTCCAGGTTTTTCCCCTAAGCTTCCTACTTCGGACGGCCTACTTACATGATACTAGTAGGTGATGTCCGGCTAACAACTTCCTAAATATACCTGCAAGCCAGATCAGTGTCTCTTTTCTCTGTATTCCCATGGAAATCAAGAGTCCCGCCGAATTTTCCATCGAAACAGTTGATTTGTGTTGTCTCTAGGAATTCTAAAGGGCGTACCGTTGCTTCCTAACCGGTGTCATTTGGGAGATCCGCCTCTGTACGTTCAAATGATTAATTTTGAGACTTTGCTCATGTGTGCAGTAAACCCTTGAATTCCCTAAGACCTTCCTTTCCTCCATCTCCTACCCCATTAAGCCCGCTTCAGTTCATCTCCTGAATTTCTTTGGAATCTGTCAGCCAGCTCTTCCTCAACTTCCTAATACTGAACTTGCCTGTCTGTTGCGATTAGGTCCTAACTAGTGTCCATATATCTTGTTTCCTTCCAATCCACTCTTCACACAAGAAACCTTCAAAGCAAGTTGGAACGTTGCTCATAAACATCGCTCACAAGCATTGTTTTGAGAATAGAAAACACACTGTTGGCCTTTAAGACTCTGCGTGGTCTAGAATCCTCTCTGCTTCTCTAGTCCCATCTTGTGCCACTTTTGCCCTCACTTTCTATGCTTCAGATACACTGAATTAACCTTAGTTCTCACTCATCTGACAGAAGTCAGTTCAGATACTATTTTTCACTGTGATTCCTAGCATTAAGGAATTTGATTATCAGGTTTTGTATGAGGACTATTTCATCAGGGGTACAGAAGTTCTGGCCATCTCTGGTTTTGGATATCCCTTATTTGTTGAGACCTTTGCGTTGTTTGGTTGCCTTTTGTCTGTTTTCCAGATGGGAAAACAGGAACAAGGGAAGTATAGGTTATTACTAGGTGGGGTTGAGCAAGTGGAGCAGCAAACTGCAAAGCAGAAAGAAGAGGGACGTACTATAGAGGGATATGACTTCCATTCTCAAGGCGCCTGCATCCTGTGCAGGGAGACAGCCTAACATAAAATGTGCCTAACAACAAATATATTGACTTCTTACTAAAAATCTCCAGTTCATAGAACCGAGGGGTTTGTACCTTCTCCTTTAAAAGTGATAGTCCTGGGACTTCCCCGGTGGTCCCGTGGTGAAGACTCTGCGCTTCCAATGCAGCAGGCGTGGGTTCAATCCCTGGTTGGGGAGCTAAGATCCCACATGCTGCGCAGCCAAAGAAATTTTTGTCGAACGTTATACTCCTGTATTGTTGGCTTTAGTGGTTTAGATTTTGTTGTACTGTTAAGAAGATTTCAGTTTATTTACCGGGAACAAACAACACATAATGTAAAAATAGTTTCCCAGAAACGATTTCCATCATTCTCTTCCTCCCTTTCTCCCGCAGACTGGTGTTTCACCTTGACAAGTTCTCTGTCATTCCATAGGAAAGCTGTCTGGCTTGGAGGTTGCAATCCCAGGGAATTTTTCATCAGCGGGGAAGTCTCCATCACTACAGAGGAATCAAGGGAGAAGTCAGTCCCTGGTAAGTGAGATGCTCCCCCTAAACACCAACACAGCAGTCGTGTACCTTTCAAGGGGTTCAGGGGCAAGATGGGCAAGGCATTTCTACTAACTCTTCTTAAGGATCACGGACAGTGCCCTATGCTACGAGGTAAGCGGTGACTGCTGTAGTTCTTACTGGTGATCCTTTCCTGTCACTGATTCTCGGCTTTCTTTGTATTTCATAGGACTGTTGTCAGTCCAATACAAAATGAGTCTTATTTTTAAAAACCTGAAATGTTTTACAGAGCCTAGCATTCTCATATAGGGTCCTTTCCATTCTCCCCACTTTCCCGAGAGGCCAAGAACACTTCACACCATGAACTAGGAGAGGGGGTAGAGCCCTTTCTGATGAAATACATCAACAAAGACAGAGCCTTAGCCTGCTTGCTCTCTGGACAGGATCTCGGACCACAAGGTCTTCAATCCTGGTATAAATGAAGGAAGTGAGGACAGTTCAACTGGCACTCTGATAACAAGAGTTCGGAAACACCTTCCGAAGAGACTATAGCAGTAGATGAGGGAAGGGAGTGCTACAGTGTGGCAGTACAGGGGGAACGATCGGCTACAGCAGTGAAAAGTGTGGTACCGATTGGTGTGCTCTCGGGGTTCTTGTACATGTAGCATAGATGACCTCTACGGTGGCCCTCCCACCTTCCCACCTGCATTAGGTGTTCTTTTTTTTTGTAATTTATGTTTATGTATTTATTTACTGTTTGAACTTATTTATTCTACGTATTTATGTTTTTGGCTGCACTGGGTCTCTCATTGCTGTGCACGGGCTTTCTCTAGTTGGCGGCTAGCGGGGGCTACTCTCGGTTGCGGTGTGCGGGCATCTCATCGCGGTGGCTTCTCTTGTTGCGGAGCATGGGCTGTAGGCACGTGGGCTTCGGTAGTTGAGGCTCACGGGCTCTAGAATGCAGGCTCCGTCGTCGTGGCACATGCGCTTAGTTGCTGCACGGCATGTGGGATCTTCGCAGACCAGGGCTCGAACCCGTGTCCCCTGCATTGGCAGGCGCCACCAGGGAAGCCCTAGGTGTTCTCATATAGAGTCTAAAAACAGAGAGCACTGAGAGAAGGTAGTGGTTATTAAAGGCTCAGGATCTAAATTCTACCTGTCTCTACACCCCTTCCCAGCTGTCGATTTGACCCCATTTTTGAATGCTGACCTCATTGTTCAACTTTTCTCTGCCGTCTGTATACTCACCTTGAAAACTTGTTTCTGTGATGCGTTGAGCAGACACAGGGTGGCAGACTGCAGAGGTGGAAGCTGGTGGTCGGATATTTGTGGGCTGAATCTCCTTCAGTCCCATTCCCATTTCTGGTTGCCCAGAGGCCCTACTTCCTGTGTGTGACGCCGAGCCGTAGGATTGCGGGCAGGAGCCAAGTTCTCCATACAGTAAAGACCCCAGTGTGCCTTGGTTACAGTAATATACCTGGCTTCCTTCCTGGCAGGGAAGTGACAGGCGGCTATGCCCCTGCTTTGTTCGTGGGCCTCCTGATCCAGCAGTTCCCTTGGCTCTGCCCCTGTCGTCAGCTGCCCCTAGGATAACTCTGAGCCCTAGCCACTTCTCTGGTAGATTTCCCTATTCCCCCACTACAGTCACACCTGAATAAGGCAACTCAGACCTTTCAGAGATGTGTCCTGAACCTCTTGTTTTCTGAAATACCTATCTGGTGGTTGTGAGACTTAAGGCCAGCGTCCCCGAGAGACTTTTTCTATTTCTCCTAGTAAACCTAGACTCATCTTCTGTCACCTTCAACTCTACTCCAATTGTGTTCTTTCAACCCAGACCTCTGACCCTGCTTTTTACTTCTGCCATTTCATCCTCGCTCCTGCTTCCTTTCCTAAATCCATACGTCTCTTTTGGCCTTCCTAGCCCTGGGCCAAGTTCCTTCCTCTTTGCTCAGTTTTTACCCCTTTCCTTCATTCTCCCATCCAACTTTCAGTCCTTCCTTTCTCACGCCCCAGTTAGCAGCATCTGAAAATTCGAAAGGTTTGTTACTCGTCTATTAATTGTATTCCATTTACTTACTCAGTTCTATACCTGTCTTACCTGTGTATGGAAGAACAGCTGGTAGCCAAGGTGGCACCAAGAATCCTAGCAGCTCTCACTTGACGTATCCGTAGTAGTCGGCAATTTCCATTTCGTTTTCCCTCTCGGTGAAAAATTGCAGCTTGCCCGAAGAGGTGTATCTGGCAGCATTCTCCCGTTGTTGTTGAGCCCGCCTCTTCATGGCCTCTCGCTCTGGCCTCTGCTCTTGTTCGATGGGCTTTGACATGACTGGCTCAGGCACGTTGGGTTCCCTCCATGGAACTCGTTGCTTGCTGAAGTCTTGGAGTAGAAAGTGGGTTTGGAGCTTGGGTGGGGACTGGCGCTTATTCACAGCAGGGGGAACAGGCTCCCGCTGGAGAGGAGCGCCAGATGAAGTTTTGGAGGGTGCAGGCCTAGGAGCAGCAGACTGAGGGACACGAGGCTGGGTATGGTTGGGCCAAGCCGGTTGGGTTGGGTTGGTCACAGTTGGCTGAGCTGGTTTGGCGGGGCCTGGCAAAGAGGCAGGAGCTGGCTGGGATGAATTGGCTGCAGCAGGTTGAGCTGAGTCAGTAGAACCAGGCTGGGCACGGTAAGCCCCAGCAGGCCGATGTGAGGCCAGAGACTGTGGCCTCCGAGGAGCGGGTCGAGCTTGAGGCTTGTCCCAGGCAGAAAAAGGCAGAGGTATCAACTTGACCTTCCCAGGAGGAGGCCGCTCATACTGGGCTGGAGACGGACACTCTGTTTCAGCACTGCTGTCTGGTTTCTGGGCTTGGACTTGCGTTTTCTCAGGACCCTTCCCCTCACGTGGGGTATGCCGCCATGGCTGGATAGCTGGGGGTGGCTGGGGGTCTTTGGGGTTGCTTGACTTTCCCAAGAGCCGACAGGAAGAGCGCCCAGTTTTCGTCTCATTCTTCTTCCCCAGCGCATGAAGAACCTTCACAGACTCCAGCATGCGCACGCCAAGGGAGGTTCGAGGCTTTTGAAAGCTCTGTTGGAGAAGCTCAGTTTGGTGTTCCTTTCGCTTCGTGTGGGGGATTGCTGGCTTCTCTTCTGCCTTGACTTTGTTCCCTGACTGCTTGTTCTCCTCAGCCTTGTTTCTCCCTCTGGTCCTTTTGGTCTTTTCCTGCCCGTGGCTCTTAGTTTTGCTGATCTTTCTGGATGCAGCTTTCTGAGGTTTGCCTTGAGAGTGCTTGGCCGTGTTCACAGGAGCCCTGTCACTGACTGCAGCGTGGCATATAACCACTTCTCCCCCTAACAGGCACTCTGGATTCTTTGGCTGGATTTTGGCCTTGGGAGCGCCACTGATAGGCTCAGAGGCTTTCTGTTTGTTCTTCCTGGGTTGATCAGAGGGAACCTTTATGACACTTGGCTTTTCCTGCACCTGATTCACCTTAATGGCTCTGGTGTCTTTAGCTTTGATCACGTTGGGACCTTGGGATTGATCAAGATCTTTCAAAGGATTAAAGAGCTGGGGAAGGTGAATATCCTCCGCCAGTGTAGTAATGTCTGCAAGACCACTGCTAGGTTCAATCCCATTTTCAAGTGTCCCTAGGTCCTGACGACTCCGGCTGTTCTCTCCCAGATCAGCATTTTCAGAACCAGGCTGCTCCTCTTGGCTGAGGGGATCGGTGCAGGCCAGCGGCTGGTGAATATCAGGGATTCCTAAAGGGAGTAGTGGAGGATCTTGGTTCTCTGTTGGGATCTGGTAGGCATCCAGAGGCTTTGAAAGCTTGGTTTTGATATCATCCACGTGCTTACTCTCTATTTGTCCCTGGCTTGGAGCTGGAGGCAGGGCCAGGAGACGCCTGGCACTCTGGACTGGAGCTGTCACTGAAATGTCCCCAAGTTCAGATGGTGGGTTACTCTCAAGTATGTGGCTGTTTCTGCTACTGCAGGACTTGGGGAGTTCTTGACTTTGTGTCACACAAAACGTCTGGCTTGGAGGTTGCAATCCCAGGGAATTTTTCATCACCAGGGGGGAGGTCTCCATCCCTACAAAGGGATCAAGGGAGAAGTCAGTCCCTGGTAAGTGAGATGCTCCCCCTAAACACCAACACAGCAGTCATGTACCTTTCAAGGGGTTCAGGGGCAAGATGGGCAAGGCATTTCTACTAACTCTTCTTAAGGATCACGGACAGTGCCCTATGCTACGAGGTAAGCGGTGACTGTTGTAATTCTTACTGGTGAGCCTTTCCTGTCACTGATTCTCGGCTCGCTTTGTATTTCATAGGACTGTTATAAGTCCAATACAAAATGAGTCTTATTTTTAAAAACCTGAAATGTTTTACAAAGCCTAGCATTCTCATATAGGGTCCTTTCCATTCTCCCCACTTTCCCGAGAGGCCAAGAACACGTCACACCATGAACTAGGAGAGGGGGTAGAGCCCTTGCTGATGAAACACATCAACAAAGACAGAGTCTTAGCCTGCTTGCTCTCTGGACAGGATCTCGGACCACAAGGTCTTCAATCCTGGTATAAATGAAGGAAGTGAGGACAGTTCAACTGGCACTCACATAACAAGAGTTCTGAAACACCTTCCGAAGAGACTATAGCAGTAGATGAGGGAAGGGAGTGCTACAGTGTGGCAGTACAGGGGGAACGATCGGCTACAGCAGTGAAAAGTGTGGTACCGATTGGTGTGCTCTCGGCGTTCTTGTACATGTAGCATAGATGACCTCTACAGTGGCCCTCCCACCTTCCCACCTGCATTAGGTGTTCTTTTTTTTGTAATTTATGTTTATGTATTTATTTACTGTTTGAACTTATTTATTCTACGTATTTATGTTTTTGGCTGCACTGGGTCTCTCATTGCTGTGCACGGGCTTTCTCTAGTTGGCGGCTAGCGGGGGCTACTCTCGGTTGCGGTGTGCGGGCTTCTCATCGCGGTGGCTTCTCTTGTTGCGGAGCATGGGCTGTAGGCACGTGGGCTTCGGTAGTTGAGGCTCACGGGCTCTAGAATGCAGGCTCCGTCGTTGTGGCACATGCGCTTAGTTGCTGCACGGCATGTGGGATCTTCGCAGACCAGGGCTCGAACCCGTGTCCCCCGCATTGCATTGGCAGGCGGATTCTTAACCACGGCGCCACCAGGGAAGCCCTAGGTGTTCTCATAGAGAGTCTAAAAACAGAGGGCACTGAGCGAAGGTAGTGGTTATTAAAGGCTCAGGATCTAAATTCTACCTGCCTCTACACCCCTTCCCAGCTGTCGATTTGACCCCATTTTTGAGTGCCGACCTCATTCTTCAACTTTCTCTGGCGTTTGTTATACTCACCTTGAAAACTTGTTTCTGTGATGCGTTGAGCAGACACAGGGTGGCAGACTGCAGAGGTGGAAGCTGGTGGTCGGATATTTGTGGGCTGAATCTCCTTCAGTCCCATTCCCATTTCTGGTTGCCCAGAGGCCCGACTTCCTGTGTATGACGCCGAGCCGTAGGATTGCGGGCAGGAGCCAAGTTCTCCATACAGTAAAGACCCCAGTGTGCCTTGGTTATAGTAATATACCTGGCTTCCGTCCTGGCAGGGAAGTGACAGGCGGCTCTGCCCCTGATTTGGAATCTGAGATGGTGTTCCCTGAGCAAGGCTGGCAGAAAGCGATGGATGTAGAGGGACCATGTTCTTGGCGTCTGAAGTTTTATCATACTGGGCTGCCAGAAACATGGAGGAGGCAGCTGTGTGGCGGTCAGTGAGTGCCAGAGTAAAGTCTCCGAGTGAAGAAGAATTCTTTTCAATGCTTGCTGTGATGTCCCACTCAAGAACACCTGGATAGGAAGCAGCTGAAGTGGAGATCTGGCTGTGGTCAGTAACTCCAGATAACATAGTCGTGCTAGAATGTTGGTAAAGGTAGGCACTACCCATGAGTGTCTGGAAAGGGGTACCGGTAGCCGATGCCGAACTGACGGCAGGGGCAGAGACTCTGGAGAAGTTGCAGACACTTCGTGTTAGGGAAGTTGCATTGCTCACCACAGGAGGAGAATGCTGCAGAGAATTTAGAGTTCCAAGTAGAGATGGATGTTGGAAATTTTCTGTAAGAACAAGAGGGTCATGAAAAACTCAGGGAGGTTGAGAAATTCTCACTACGTTTGAGGAACGGCATCATCTGAAGGTTCTTGCTATCAGGACACCTCTACTATCACTACTTCCTGAGAAACCCAAAATCAGACAGTTAATGATGGCTGTAAGGACTGAGCAGTTTTCCACTCTTCTCTATTCACTGCCTGTGCTCCCATCTTGGGCACAGACGGGCAGAAGAGCCAAGTGGTGTGGTTCAGAGATTGTTCTCTAGGCTGGAAGCAACCTTCTCCCTGCCCTGTCTTTCCCTTCAGCCTGCACTCGTATTGACTTCTATGCTATTTCCTAGACTGGAAGCATTTTAGAACTAGGAGGCCCTTAGAGAACTTCGATGTTCTCAGTCTCATTTCGTGAGTAAGGAAACTGAGGCTCAGAGAGGTCGGGTTGACTTGTTCAAGTTCTCTCATTATGTTAGTATCATTACCAGGTTTCAGAACCTAAGTATCCTGACTTCCTTGCCAGGACTCCACTCTGAGCATGATACTGCCAGAAAGCAGGAGAAATAGAACTTATAATATAGGCATTTTTTTTGTCCATTAGAAAACAGTACGGCTGTTACCATTGTCGTCTTCAGTGTCTCCCTTTGCTTGTGCAGTTCCCACGCTATTACCTAGAGGTGACGTACAGCTCAGTCCAACTGGTGAATTGAAAGAGTCATTTTTGCCCTCTTCAAGCCTGGTTTCTCATCCTACCTCAAAATGATTACCCGAAAGTGGATTTCTTAAGTGCTTTTGGAAAGGGAAAAGTTATCTGATTACTTCAGATTCCTCACCTGTAAAGTGGTTATAACACCACCACCAATAATAATAGCAGTAATAATTAATAGATGAATAAGCTGATCTATTGCGTATGATTTATATGGAGGAAGATACAATAAGTTCTAGAAAGACAAAGAAAAATCATGACAAGCATATTACGTTAACGAAAAAGAAATCCATAGATATTAATGAAAACTGGGGTATGTGGCAAGTATCGAAGCCTAATGAATTTACTAACAAATGGCATTCTGTACCATCCATGCAATATTATGAAAGTGAATTTTGCCCACTCTATTTTAGTGAATACTATTAACCAGAAGACACGATGGAGGTGATAGAGGTGAATGAATTCCTAGCCAATGCATACAGACAGAGAAGGTATGTCAGTAAAAAATGCATAACAAGCAACAGAATGCAATAAATGTGCATGTATAGGTAGCCACAACACATATAGACAAGTATTTCAATGAAAACCGGTACGAAGCAGACAGCAAAATAATAAGTGTAAAAGAGTTTCATTATTGTGCTCCTTCATATTTTTACCCAGCAAGTAAGAGGTATTAAGCCTAGGAGAAATATATATTTCAATGAATATAGCTTATATAATAAGCAGAAAGGAAGCTTAAAATGTATCAGGAAGGTTTTTGGATTTATCCTAGAACTTAGATTAGAATCATCTTCAGCATCCAAGAAGATGGCATCCCAAAACCTCAAAAAACCATCATGCCTAGAATCCAATTAAAAAAGATTTTCAAATGTAAGAAAATCCACAGGACTCCACAATATGGTTTTCGATAAACGTGGATGTTTGTTTGTTTTGTTTCTTTGGCCGCGCCGCGTGGCCCTGGCCGTGAAAGCACCGAGTCCTAAGCACTGGACCGCCAGGGAATTCCCTAAGTGGGGGGAATTAGAGATGTGGGGCTTGACTTTTTCTTCTTCTTCTTCGGTAGCTAAGCTCTACAAGCGAACGATGGCTGTTGATCAATGTGCTCTCTGTGTTAGGAAGGAAATAACTGTAAAAATGAAAAGCAGCCTTGCCTTAGAACCTACATATCACACCAAGGAAAATAGTCCTTCTGATTCAATTTAGAAGATATCACTTAAAATGTTGAATTGGTGAAATGTCTACCTAGTTTAAAAATTAGAAAGAATAAAACACTGAAAAGCAGCCCCCTAGATAACCACTGTGGTTGCTTGTTTATAGGAGGCATCATTTCTAAAACGTATTTCTAAAATGTTTATATTCAAAACTGTCAAGTGGCCAACTGTATTCAGAGAGGCAATAAAAGAAAGAAAACGGAGTATGACTTTTCTGATAAGCTGCCTTTCCTGGTGATCCCCTGTTCTGGCCTTACTTTCCTTCTTAGTCTGTTAATGTAAGGGTTTGCTACCATCAACTTGGTTTTGCCCTGCTCTGAGCAGGTTTCCCTCTGTGCTGTTTCTGCTTTAATTGAAAATCTTTGGTTCCCATCAGCATTCCATTGCAAACTCCGTTTTTCTTGAGAGCTCCTCTATGCTTTCCCTCTTCATTCTTACATTTTCTCCCATCTCTTGGTGCCTGTTGGCCTGTGCTACTGAAAACCATCCTAAACTTCCTTACGCTCGACTCTGTGCCTCCCTGTAGAGCCCAGTACTCTCCATCCTCTCTCCCTATTCTCTCTTTTCAACTAGTCGAAATCCTAGTGGAGGGAGACCATTAGAGATGAAACATCTTGGTATATATTGCTAGTTTTCTATGTCCCCTGGCTTTTCTATGTTTCTGTTGAAACACTCTTGAGAAGTGTCTGATTTCGTTTTCTACATGGGTACCCTTTAAGGCTCAATACTGGAAAAGAAGGGGATCAGAGTGATCAACCCAACGTGGTATCCTAACGTAACAGTTAAGGAAAGCAACAGGCTTTGTGAGACAGCCAGTGATTTGTCCAAAGTCACACAGATAGTAAACGTCAAAGTCAAAAGTGAAATTAGGTCTCCAGACGTGTAGTTCAATACTTTCCCTCATTATTCCATGCTATTTTGAATCTCCTACTCAATTTAGGGGCAAAAGAATCGAACGCAAAACTTTCCAAAGTTTCTTTTCTTACCTGACATGGTCAGAGAAGAGGAAGCATCCACTGCAGGTACCAGGGATGAGGAGACAACACTAGAGGATGTCCGAGTGGCTGCAGCTGAACGGCGCACGTGTCCAGTACAGAGGTCACTGGTTACTGGTCCAAACAGCTCCACGGAAACCCCAAGACTCTACCAAGTGGTAGTAGGTTTGGTAGGAGAGTGATGTCACAAAGCAGGCAGTTGAAAGGTATGAGAGAGCCAATAGGGAGGTCCGATCCCCAACAGGAAGGCGGGCTTGGGTGAAGAGAGTGTAGGAGAGCTAAAACAACACCTGAGTTTCTGAGCTTTGGGGAGGAGGAAATCCTAGAAGACAGATTTACCTCCCCCAGGCTCTTCCATTAGGGAAATCATTGCCACATTTCTTACAGACGTTCATTAATACACTGAACTAAGAGTTACTTATATTCTACAGAGTATTCTATTTTATGTATCATATACTTAGAGCTATATAGATCTTCTTTAATTAATAATCCTTAGGAAGGAAAGAGCCATCTAGTTTGAACTATTACAGTTGTTCTGAAATCATATGTGTCTAATGAGTGAACTGATAGCAGCTTTTAAGGAGCCAAAGTAGGGATTAAGAAGCTCTCTTTGTAACTTGGTTCAAGAGTAGGGTGAAGTTTCTTGAGTGTACCTTGTGGAGAATGTTGTGGTCCAAGGCTCTTCTCTTTTAGTTTCTTCTCCTTGACTCCTACCTTCCTTGGGCTGGGCTAGGCTGGGGGCCAGGTTGGACTTGCGACTTAACATTTCTCTTCCGCTTTCTCTTTTTTTTTTCTCTTCCATTATGGGCATTGCTTCGAGGACAAGCCTTGATCTTGCATTGGACGTTACTTCCTGTCAACTTCCAGCAGCAGGAGTCTTCTTTTCAGTGCTTGATGCTTCACGAAATAGACTCTGCCCGTTGGCAGCAAATACCAGAGAGCTAGGAGACAGAGCTGGTTGCAGACCTTTCCTCTTCCAGCCTTTGGTTGCAATTGTTTGGCCCATAATTTGCTAGCTCTAGTTCCTTGGGCCACACAGGTATCCTGCCATCTCCAGCTCTTGTTATATGTGAGAGACATTCTGAACACTGTCCCTTTTTCTTTGCACAGAAGTATATACAGTGTGGCAGTTACTGTAATCTCCTCCGCCTTGCAAACAGCCACTCTAGAATCTTGGACCTCTAGGACTCTCTGTCTTGCATGCTTGGGGGCAAGGCCAAGCAAAATGAAGAGGAGAATAATTAGAGAAAGAGGAGGACGTTGGTGGAGAATTGGGAGCAGGTAAGGTGAAAGGGCACAGGAGAAAAGAGATGCATGTAGACTTTTTGGTTTCTGTGGGAAACAGGTTGACACACTTGGGCCTCATTTGGTATTAACAGAACAGAGAGTTAAAGATCTAAGTAGCTAGATAGTGTGCAGCAACTGCCATGAAGTCTGTACACTGAAGAGAACAGTCTCACATCTAGTTTTCATTTTGTTTTATGTCATAGTACCTTATTTATAGCATTCACTGGTGTGTTTGTAGAATACAGATGTTTTCAAATGCTCTGGTTTTGTCTACATGGTTATCTCCTTGTCCTGTTTGTAAGGAATCCAACATTGTAAGACATATTGCATGTTTTTCTCTTGACGATTGTTGACCTTGAAGCGTCATGAACTAACTTGAGCTGTTGGATTCTGTGGAGAAACGTTCAAAAGGGTCTGTGAAAAAGGCACTGTGGTGAGTCGCATTATGCACCCGAGCGTAAGGAGCAAGATATCTGCCACCAGCCCAGCTTGGCCTGGATTGCCTCTGTTTTAGTTCCCCTGGTTAGTGCTTTTCTCCCTAACCACTCTTGTGACTGTGATAATGTGAGTAAGGGCGGAGTTGCTAATGATCTATGTGTGAGGTAAGCTGGTTTGAGGGAGGCAATCTATGGACCTAGTCATTTTCCTTGGTGGTAAGCTTTCAGGGGTGCAGAGATGGATCTTCCTGGGGCCTTTTCTGGTCCCAGGAAGATATCGCATAGATGGGACCTCCCAAGACACACATTGAATCTTTAGGCCTGTTTTTCCTATTATGAGGTACGAACGAGTTTCTTCACTGATGGGGATGATGCTTATCTGAGAAGAAATTGTGAAAGGTGGTGTAGTGTAGAGGTGTGGCTTAAGCTTTTAAGTTTTCCTCCAGGTTTTTCCCCTAAGCTTCCTACTTCGGACGGCCTACTTACATGATACTAGTAGGTGATGTCCGGCTAACAACTTCCTAAATATACCTGCAAGCCAGATCAGTGTCTCTTTTCTCTGTATTCCCATGGAAATCAAGAGTCCCGCCGAATTTTCCATCGAAACAGTTGATTTGTGTTGTCTCTAGGAATTCTAAAGGGCGTACCGTTGCTTCCTAACCGGTGTCATTTGGGAGATCCGCCTCTGTACGTTCAAATGATTAATTTTGAGACTTTGCTCATGTGTGCAGTAAACCCTTGAATTCCCTAAGACCTTCCTTTCCTCCATCTCCTACCCCATTAAGCCCGCTTCAGTTCATCTCCTGAATTTCTTTGGAATCTGTCAGCCAGCTCTTCCTCAACTTCCTAATACTGAACTTGCCTGTCTGTTGCGATTAGGTCCTAACTAGTGTCCATATATCTTGTTTCCTTCCAATCCACTCTTCACACAAGAAACCTTCAAAGCAAGTTGGAACGTTGCTCATAAACATCGCTCACAAGCATTGTTTTGAGAATAGAAAACACACTGTTGGCCTTTAAGACTCTGCGTGGTCTAGAATCCTCTCTGCTTCTCTAGTCCCATCTTGTGCCACTTTTGCCCTCACTTTCTATGCTTCAGATACACTGAATTAACCTTAGTTCTCACTCATCTGACAGAAGTCAGTTCAGATACTATTTTTCACTGTGATTCCTAGCATTAAGGAATTTGATTATCAGGTTTTGTATGAGGACTATTTCATCAGGGGTACAGAAGTTCTGGCCATCTCTGGTTTTGGATATCCCTTATTTGTTGAGACCTTTGCGTTGTTTGGTTGCCTTTTGTCTGTTTTCCAGATGGGAAAACAGGAACAAGGGAAGTATAGGTTATTACTAGGTGGGGTTGAGCAAGTGGAGCAGCAAACTGCAAAGCAGAAAGAAGAGGGACGTACTATAGAGGGATATGACTTCCATTCTCAAGGCGCCTGCATCCTGTGCAGGGAGACAGCCTAACATAAAATGTGCCTAACAACAAATATATTGACTTCTTACTAAAAATCTCCAGTTCATAGAACCGAGGGGTTTGTACCTTCTCCTTTAAAAGTGATAGTCCTGGGACTTCCCCGGTGGTCCCGTGGTGAAGACTCTGCGCTTCCAATGCAGCAGGCGTGGGTTCAATCCCTGGTTGGGGAGCTAAGATCCCACATGCTGCGCAGCCAAAGAAATTTTTGTCGAACGTTATACTCCTGTATTGTTGGCTTTAGTGGTTTAGATTTTGTTGTACTGTTAAGAAGATTTCAGTTTATTTACCGGGAACAAACAACACATAATGTAAAAATAGTTTCCCAGAAACGATTTCCATCATTCTCTTCCTCCCTTTCTCCCGCAGACTGGTGTTTCACCTTGACAAGTTCTCTGTCATTCCATAGGAAAGCTGTCTGGCTTGGAGGTTGCAATCCCAGGGAATTTTTCATCAGCGGGGAAGTCTCCATCACTACAGAGGAATCAAGGGAGAAGTCAGTCCCTGGTAAGTGAGATGCTCCCCCTAAACACCAACACAGCAGTCGTGTACCTTTCAAGGGGTTCAGGGGCAAGATGGGCAAGGCATTTCTACTAACTCTTCTTAAGGATCACGGACAGTGCCCTATGCTACGAGGTAAGCGGTGACTGCTGTAGTTCTTACTGGTGATCCTTTCCTGTCACTGATTCTCGGCTTTCTTTGTATTTCATAGGACTGTTGTCAGTCCAATACAAAATGAGTCTTATTTTTAAAAACCTGAAATGTTTTACAGAGCCTAGCATTCTCATATAGGGTCCTTTCCATTCTCCCCACTTTCCCGAGAGGCCAAGAACACTTCACACCATGAACTAGGAGAGGGGGTAGAGCCCTTTCTGATGAAATACATCAACAAAGACAGAGCCTTAGCCTGCTTGCTCTCTGGACAGGATCTCGGACCACAAGGTCTTCAATCCTGGTATAAATGAAGGAAGTGAGGACAGTTCAACTGGCACTCTGATAACAAGAGTTCGGAAACACCTTCCGAAGAGACTATAGCAGTAGATGAGGGAAGGGAGTGCTACAGTGTGGCAGTACAGGGGGAACGATCGGCTACAGCAGTGAAAAGTGTGGTACCGATTGGTGTGCTCTCGGGGTTCTTGTACATGTAGCATAGATGACCTCTACGGTGGCCCTCCCACCTTCCCACCTGCATTAGGTGTTCTTTTTTTTTGTAATTTATGTTTATGTATTTATTTACTGTTTGAACTTATTTATTCTACGTATTTATGTTTTTGGCTGCACTGGGTCTCTCATTGCTGTGCACGGGCTTTCTCTAGTTGGCGGCTAGCGGGGGCTACTCTCGGTTGCGGTGTGCGGGCATCTCATCGCGGTGGCTTCTCTTGTTGCGGAGCATGGGCTGTAGGCACGTGGGCTTCGGTAGTTGAGGCTCACGGGCTCTAGAATGCAGGCTCCGTCGTCGTGGCACATGCGCTTAGTTGCTGCACGGCATGTGGGATCTTCGCAGACCAGGGCTCGAACCCGTGTCCCCTGCATTGGCAGGCGCCACCAGGGAAGCCCTAGGTGTTCTCATATAGAGTCTAAAAACAGAGAGCACTGAGAGAAGGTAGTGGTTATTAAAGGCTCAGGATCTAAATTCTACCTGTCTCTACACCCCTTCCCAGCTGTCGATTTGACCCCATTTTTGAATGCTGACCTCATTGTTCAACTTTTCTCTGCCGTCTGTATACTCACCTTGAAAACTTGTTTCTGTGATGCGTTGAGCAGACACAGGGTGGCAGACTGCAGAGGTGGAAGCTGGTGGTCGGATATTTGTGGGCTGAATCTCCTTCAGTCCCATTCCCATTTCTGGTTGCCCAGAGGCCCTACTTCCTGTGTGTGACGCCGAGCCGTAGGATTGCGGGCAGGAGCCAAGTTCTCCATACAGTAAAGACCCCAGTGTGCCTTGGTTACAGTAATATACCTGGCTTCCTTCCTGGCAGGGAAGTGACAGGCGGCTATGCCCCTGCTTTGTTCGTGGGCCTCCTGATCCAGCAGTTCCCTTGGCTCTGCCCCTGTCGTCAGCTGCCCCTAGGATAACTCTGAGCCCTAGCCACTTCTCTGGTAGATTTCCCTATTCCCCCACTACAGTCACACCTGAATAAGGCAACTCAGACCTTTCAGAGATGTGTCCTGAACCTCTTGTTTTCTGAAATACCTATCTGGTGGTTGTGAGACTTAAGGCCAGCGTCCCCGAGAGACTTTTTCTATTTCTCCTAGTAAACCTAGACTCATCTTCTGTCACCTTCAACTCTACTCCAATTGTGTTCTTTCAACCCAGACCTCTGACCCTGCTTTTTACTTCTGCCATTTCATCCTCGCTCCTGCTTCCTTTCCTAAATCCATACGTCTCTTTTGGCCTTCCTAGCCCTGGGCCAAGTTCCTTCCTCTTTGCTCAGTTTTTACCCCTTTCCTTCATTCTCCCATCCAACTTTCAGTCCTTCCTTTCTCACGCCCCAGTTAGCAGCATCTGAAAATTCGAAAGGTTTGTTACTCGTCTATTAATTGTATTCCATTTACTTACTCAGTTCTATACCTGTCTTACCTGTGTATGGAAGAACAGCTGGTAGCCAAGGTGGCACCAAGAATCCTAGCAGCTCTCACTTGACGTATCCGTAGTAGTCGGCAATTTCCATTTCGTTTTCCCTCTCGGTGAAAAATTGCAGCTTGCCCGAAGAGGTGTATCTGGCAGCATTCTCCCGTTGTTGTTGAGCCCGCCTCTTCATGGCCTCTCGCTCTGGCCTCTGCTCTTGTTCGATGGGCTTTGACATGACTGGCTCAGGCACGTTGGGTTCCCTCCATGGAACTCGTTGCTTGCTGAAGTCTTGGAGTAGAAAGTGGGTTTGGAGCTTGGGTGGGGACTGGCGCTTATTCACAGCAGGGGGAACAGGCTCCCGCTGGAGAGGAGCGCCAGATGAAGTTTTGGAGGGTGCAGGCCTAGGAGCAGCAGACTGAGGGACACGAGGCTGGGTATGGTTGGGCCAAGCCGGTTGGGTTGGGTTGGTCACAGTTGGCTGAGCTGGTTTGGCGGGGCCTGGCAAAGAGGCAGGAGCTGGCTGGGATGAATTGGCTGCAGCAGGTTGAGCTGAGTCAGTAGAACCAGGCTGGGCACGGTAAGCCCCAGCAGGCCGATGTGAGGCCAGAGACTGTGGCCTCCGAGGAGCGGGTCGAGCTTGAGGCTTGTCCCAGGCAGAAAAAGGCAGAGGTATCAACTTGACCTTCCCAGGAGGAGGCCGCTCATACTGGGCTGGAGACGGACACTCTGTTTCAGCACTGCTGTCTGGTTTCTGGGCTTGGACTTGCGTTTTCTCAGGACCCTTCCCCTCACGTGGGGTATGCCGCCATGGCTGGATAGCTGGGGGTGGCTGGGGGTCTTTGGGGTTGCTTGACTTTCCCAAGAGCCGACAGGAAGAGCGCCCAGTTTTCGTCTCATTCTTCTTCCCCAGCGCATGAAGAACCTTCACAGACTCCAGCATGCGCACGCCAAGGGAGGTTCGAGGCTTTTGAAAGCTCTGTTGGAGAAGCTCAGTTTGGTGTTCCTTTCGCTTCGTGTGGGGGATTGCTGGCTTCTCTTCTGCCTTGACTTTGTTCCCTGACTGCTTGTTCTCCTCAGCCTTGTTTCTCCCTCTGGTCCTTTTGGTCTTTTCCTGCCCGTGGCTCTTAGTTTTGCTGATCTTTCTGGATGCAGCTTTCTGAGGTTTGCCTTGAGAGTGCTTGGCCGTGTTCACAGGAGCCCTGTCACTGACTGCAGCGTGGCATATAACCACTTCTCCCCCTAACAGGCACTCTGGATTCTTTGGCTGGATTTTGGCCTTGGGAGCGCCACTGATAGGCTCAGAGGCTTTCTGTTTGTTCTTCCTGGGTTGATCAGAGGGAACCTTTATGACACTTGGCTTTTCCTGCACCTGATTCACCTTAATGGCTCTGGTGTCTTTAGCTTTGATCACGTTGGGACCTTGGGATTGATCAAGATCTTTCAAAGGATTAAAGAGCTGGGGAAGGTGAATATCCTCCGCCAGTGTAGTAATGTCTGCAAGACCACTGCTAGGTTCAATCCCATTTTCAAGTGTCCCTAGGTCCTGACGACTCCGGCTGTTCTCTCCCAGATCAGCATTTTCAGAACCAGGCTGCTCCTCTTGGCTGAGGGGATCGGTGCAGGCCAGCGGCTGGTGAATATCAGGGATTCCTAAAGGGAGTAGTGGAGGATCTTGGTTCTCTGTTGGGATCTGGTAGGCATCCAGAGGCTTTGAAAGCTTGGTTTTGATATCATCCACGTGCTTACTCTCTATTTGTCCCTGGCTTGGAGCTGGAGGCAGGGCCAGGAGACGCCTGGCACTCTGGACTGGAGCTGTCACTGAAATGTCCCCAAGTTCAGATGGTGGGTTACTCTCAAGTATGTGGCTGTTTCTGCTACTGCAGGACTTGGGGAGTTCTTGACTTTGTGTCACACAAAACGTCTGGCTTGGAGGTTGCAATCCCAGGGAATTTTTCATCACCAGGGGGGAGGTCTCCATCCCTACAAAGGGATCAAGGGAGAAGTCAGTCCCTGGTAAGTGAGATGCTCCCCCTAAACACCAACACAGCAGTCATGTACCTTTCAAGGGGTTCAGGGGCAAGATGGGCAAGGCATTTCTACTAACTCTTCTTAAGGATCACGGACAGTGCCCTATGCTACGAGGTAAGCGGTGACTGTTGTAATTCTTACTGGTGAGCCTTTCCTGTCACTGATTCTCGGCTCGCTTTGTATTTCATAGGACTGTTATAAGTCCAATACAAAATGAGTCTTATTTTTAAAAACCTGAAATGTTTTACAAAGCCTAGCATTCTCATATAGGGTCCTTTCCATTCTCCCCACTTTCCCGAGAGGCCAAGAACACGTCACACCATGAACTAGGAGAGGGGGTAGAGCCCTTGCTGATGAAACACATCAACAAAGACAGAGTCTTAGCCTGCTTGCTCTCTGGACAGGATCTCGGACCACAAGGTCTTCAATCCTGGTATAAATGAAGGAAGTGAGGACAGTTCAACTGGCACTCACATAACAAGAGTTCTGAAACACCTTCCGAAGAGACTATAGCAGTAGATGAGGGAAGGGAGTGCTACAGTGTGGCAGTACAGGGGGAACGATCGGCTACAGCAGTGAAAAGTGTGGTACCGATTGGTGTGCTCTCGGCGTTCTTGTACATGTAGCATAGATGACCTCTACAGTGGCCCTCCCACCTTCCCACCTGCATTAGGTGTTCTTTTTTTTGTAATTTATGTTTATGTATTTATTTACTGTTTGAACTTATTTATTCTACGTATTTATGTTTTTGGCTGCACTGGGTCTCTCATTGCTGTGCACGGGCTTTCTCTAGTTGGCGGCTAGCGGGGGCTACTCTCGGTTGCGGTGTGCGGGCTTCTCATCGCGGTGGCTTCTCTTGTTGCGGAGCATGGGCTGTAGGCACGTGGGCTTCGGTAGTTGAGGCTCACGGGCTCTAGAATGCAGGCTCCGTCGTTGTGGCACATGCGCTTAGTTGCTGCACGGCATGTGGGATCTTCGCAGACCAGGGCTCGAACCCGTGTCCCCCGCATTGCATTGGCAGGCGGATTCTTAACCACGGCGCCACCAGGGAAGCCCTAGGTGTTCTCATAGAGAGTCTAAAAACAGAGGGCACTGAGCGAAGGTAGTGGTTATTAAAGGCTCAGGATCTAAATTCTACCTGCCTCTACACCCCTTCCCAGCTGTCGATTTGACCCCATTTTTGAGTGCCGACCTCATTCTTCAACTTTCTCTGGCGTTTGTTATACTCACCTTGAAAACTTGTTTCTGTGATGCGTTGAGCAGACACAGGGTGGCAGACTGCAGAGGTGGAAGCTGGTGGTCGGATATTTGTGGGCTGAATCTCCTTCAGTCCCATTCCCATTTCTGGTTGCCCAGAGGCCCGACTTCCTGTGTATGACGCCGAGCCGTAGGATTGCGGGCAGGAGCCAAGTTCTCCATACAGTAAAGACCCCAGTGTGCCTTGGTTATAGTAATATACCTGGCTTCCGTCCTGGCAGGGAAGTGACAGGCGGCTCTGCCCCTGATTTGGAATCTGAGATGGTGTTCCCTGAGCAAGGCTGGCAGAAAGCGATGGATGTAGAGGGACCATGTTCTTGGCGTCTGAAGTTTTATCATACTGGGCTGCCAGAAACATGGAGGAGGCAGCTGTGTGGCGGTCAGTGAGTGCCAGAGTAAAGTCTCCGAGTGAAGAAGAATTCTTTTCAATGCTTGCTGTGATGTCCCACTCAAGAACACCTGGATAGGAAGCAGCTGAAGTGGAGATCTGGCTGTGGTCAGTAACTCCAGATAACATAGTCGTGCTAGAATGTTGGTAAAGGTAGGCACTACCCATGAGTGTCTGGAAAGGGGTACCGGTAGCCGATGCCGAACTGACGGCAGGGGCAGAGACTCTGGAGAAGTTGCAGACACTTCGTGTTAGGGAAGTTGCATTGCTCACCACAGGAGGAGAATGCTGCAGAGAATTTAGAGTTCCAAGTAGAGATGGATGTTGGAAATTTTCTGTAAGAACAAGAGGGTCATGAAAAACTCAGGGAGGTTGAGAAATTCTCACTACGTTTGAGGAACGGCATCATCTGAAGGTTCTTGCTATCAGGACACCTCTACTATCACTACTTCCTGAGAAACCCAAAATCAGACAGTTAATGATGGCTGTAAGGACTGAGCAGTTTTCCACTCTTCTCTATTCACTGCCTGTGCTCCCATCTTGGGCACAGACGGGCAGAAGAGCCAAGTGGTGTGGTTCAGAGATTGTTCTCTAGGCTGGAAGCAACCTTCTCCCTGCCCTGTCTTTCCCTTCAGCCTGCACTCGTATTGACTTCTATGCTATTTCCTAGACTGGAAGCATTTTAGAACTAGGAGGCCCTTAGAGAACTTCGATGTTCTCAGTCTCATTTCGTGAGTAAGGAAACTGAGGCTCAGAGAGGTCGGGTTGACTTGTTCAAGTTCTCTCATTATGTTAGTATCATTACCAGGTTTCAGAACCTAAGTATCCTGACTTCCTTGCCAGGACTCCACTCTGAGCATGATACTGCCAGAAAGCAGGAGAAATAGAACTTATAATATAGGCATTTTTTTTGTCCATTAGAAAACAGTACGGCTGTTACCATTGTCGTCTTCAGTGTCTCCCTTTGCTTGTGCAGTTCCCACGCTATTACCTAGAGGTGACGTACAGCTCAGTCCAACTGGTGAATTGAAAGAGTCATTTTTGCCCTCTTCAAGCCTGGTTTCTCATCCTACCTCAAAATGATTACCCGAAAGTGGATTTCTTAAGTGCTTTTGGAAAGGGAAAAGTTATCTGATTACTTCAGATTCCTCACCTGTAAAGTGGTTATAACACCACCACCAATAATAATAGCAGTAATAATTAATAGATGAATAAGCTGATCTATTGCGTATGATTTATATGGAGGAAGATACAATAAGTTCTAGAAAGACAAAGAAAAATCATGACAAGCATATTACGTTAACGAAAAAGAAATCCATAGATATTAATGAAAACTGGGGTATGTGGCAAGTATCGAAGCCTAATGAATTTACTAACAAATGGCATTCTGTACCATCCATGCAATATTATGAAAGTGAATTTTGCCCACTCTATTTTAGTGAATACTATTAACCAGAAGACACGATGGAGGTGATAGAGGTGAATGAATTCCTAGCCAATGCATACAGACAGAGAAGGTATGTCAGTAAAAAATGCATAACAAGCAACAGAATGCAATAAATGTGCATGTATAGGTAGCCACAACACATATAGACAAGTATTTCAATGAAAACCGGTACGAAGCAGACAGCAAAATAATAAGTGTAAAAGAGTTTCATTATTGTGCTCCTTCATATTTTTACCCAGCAAGTAAGAGGTATTAAGCCTAGGAGAAATATATATTTCAATGAATATAGCTTATATAATAAGCAGAAAGGAAGCTTAAAATGTATCAGGAAGGTTTTTGGATTTATCCTAGAACTTAGATTAGAATCATCTTCAGCATCCAAGAAGATGGCATCCCAAAACCTCAAAAAACCATCATGCCTAGAATCCAATTAAAAAAGATTTTCAAATGTAAGAAAATCCACAGGACTCCACAATATGGTTTTCGATAAATGTGGATGTTTGTTTGTTTTGTTTCTTTGGCCGCGCCGCGTGGCCCTGGCCGTGAAAGCACCGAGTCCTAAGCACTGGACCGCCAGGGAATTCCCTAAGTGGGGGGAATTAGAGATGTGGGGCTTGACTTTTTCTTCTTCTTCTTCTTCTTCTTCGGTAGCTAAGATCTACAAGCGAACGATGGCTGTTGATCAATGTGCTCTCTGTGTTAGGAAGGAAATAACTGTAAAAATGAAAAGCAGCCTTGCCTTAGAACCTACATATCACACCAAGGAAAATAGTCCTTCTGATTCAATTTAGAAGATATCACTTAAAATGTTGAATTGGTGAAATGTCTACCTAGTTTAAAAATTAGAAAGAATAAAACACTGAAAAGCAGCCCCCTAGATAACCACTGTGGTTGCTTGTTTATAGGAGGCATCATTTCTAAAACGTATTTCTAAAATGTTTATATTCAAAACTGTCAAGTGGCCAACTGTATTCAGAGAGGCAATAAAAGAAAGAAAACGGAGTATGACTTTTCTGATAAGCTGCCTTTCCTGGTGATCCCCTGTTCTGGCCTTACTTTCCTTCTTAGTCTGTTAATGTAAGGGTTTGCTACCATCAACTTGGTTTTGCCCTGCTCTGAGCAGGTTTCCCTCTGTGCTGTTTCTGCTTTAATTGAAAATCTTTGGTTCCCATCAGCATTCCATTGCAAACTCCGTTTTTCTTGAGAGCTCCTCTATGCTTTCCCTCTTCATTCTTACATTTTCTCCCATCTCTTGGTGCCTGTTGGCCTGTGCTACTGAAAACCATCCTAAACTTCCTTACGCTCGACTCTGTGCCTCCCTGTAGAGCCCAGTACTCTCCATCCTCTCTCCCTATTCTCTCTTTTCAACTAGTCGAAATCCTAGTGGAGGGAGACCATTAGAGATGAAACATCTTGGTATATATTGCTAGTTTTCTATGTCCCCTGGCTTTTCTATGTTTCTGTTGAAACACTCTTGAGAAGTGTCTGATTTCGTTTTCTACATGGGTACCCTTTAAGGCTCAATACTGGAAAAGAAGGGGATCAGAGTGATCAACCCAACGTGGTATCCTAACGTAACAGTTAAGGAAAGCAACAGGCTTTGTGAGACAGCCAGTGATTTGTCCAAAGTCACACAGATAGTAAACGTCAAAGTCAAAAGTGAAATTAGGTCTCCAGACGTGTAGTTCAATACTTTCCCTCATTATTCCATGCTATTTTGAATCTCCTACTCAATTTAGGGGCAAAAGAATCGAACGCAAAACTTTCCAAAGTTTCTTTTCTTACCTGACATGGTCAGAGAAGAGGAAGCATCCACTGCAGGTACCAGGGATGAGGAGACAACACTAGAGGATGTCCGAGTGGCTGCAGCTGAACGGCGCACGTGTCCAGTACAGAGGTCACTGGTTACTGGTCCAAACAGCTCCACGGAAACCCCAAGACTCTACCAAGTGGTAGTAGGTTTGGTAGGAGAGTGATGTCACAAAGCAGGCAGTTGAAAGGTATGAGAGAGCCAATAGGGAGGTCCGATCCCCAACAGGAAGGCGGGCTTGGGTGAAGAGAGTGTAGGAGAGCTAAAACAACACCTGAGTTTCTGAGCTTTGGGGAGGAGGAAATCCTAGAAGACAGATTTACCTCCCCCAGGCTCTTCCATTAGGGAAATCATTGCCACATTTCTTACAGACGTTCATTAATACACTGAACTAAGAGTTACTTATATTCTACAGAGTATTCTATTTTATGTATCATATACTTAGAGCTATATAGATCTTCTTTAATTAATAATCCTTAGGAAGGAAAGAGCCATCTAGTTTGAACTATTACAGTTGTTCTGAAATCATATGTGTCTAATGAGTGAACTGATAGCAGCTTTTAAGGAGCCAAAGTAGGGATTAAGAAGCTCTCTTTGTAACTTGGTTCAAGAGTAGGGTGAAGTTTCTTGAGTGTACCTTGTGGAGAATGTTGTGGTCCAAGGCTCTTCTCTTTTAGTTTCTTCTCCTTGACTCCTACCTTCCTTGGGCTGGGCTAGGCTGGGGGCCAGGTTGGACTTGCGACTTAACATTTCTCTTCCGCTTTCTCTTTTTTTTTTCTCTTCCATTATGGGCATTGCTTCGAGGACAAGCCTTGATCTTGCATTGGACGTTACTTCCTGTCACCTTCCAGCAGCAGGAGTCTTCTTTTCAGTGCTTGATGCTTCACGAAATAGACTCTGCCCGTTGGCAGCAAATACCAGAGAGCTAGGAGACAGAGCTGGTTGCAGACCTTTCCTCTTCCAGCCTTTGGTTGCAATTGTTTGGCCCATAATTTGCTAGCTCTAGTTCCTTGGGCCACACAGGTATCCTGCCATCTCCAGCTCTTGTTATATGTGAGAGACATTCTGAACACTGTCCCTTTTTCTTTGCACAGAAGTATATACAGTGTGGCAGTTACTGTAATCTCCTCCGCCTTGCAAACAGCCACTCTAGAATCTTGGACCTCTAGGACTCTCTGTCTTGCATGCTTGGGGGCAAGGCCAAGCAAAATGAAGAGGAGAATAATTAGAGAAAGAGGAGGACGTTGGTGGAGAATTGGGAGCAGGTAAGGTGAAAGGGCACAGGAGAAAAGAGATGCATGTAGACTTTTTGGTTTCTGTGGGAAACAGGTTGACACACTTGGGCCTCATTTGGTATTAACAGAACAGAGAGTTAAAGATCTAAGTAGCTAGATAGTGTGCAGCAACTGCCATGAAGTCTGTACACTGAAGAGAAGAGTCTCACATCTAGTTTTCATTTTGTTTTATGTCATAGTACCTTATTTATAGCATTCACTGGTGTGTTTGTAGAATACAGATGTTTTCAAATGCTCTGGTTTTGTCTACATGGTTATCTCCTTGTCCTGTTTGTAAGGAATCCAACATTGTAAGACATATTGCATGTTTTTCTCTTGACGATTGTTGACCTTGAAGCGTCATGAACTAACTTGAGCTGTTGGATTCTGTGGAGAAACGTTCAAAAGGGTCTGTGAAAAAGGCACTGTGGTGAGTCGCATTATGCACCCGAGCGTAAGGAGCAAGATATCTGCCACCAGCCCAGCTTGGCCTGGATTGCCTCTGTTTTAGTTCCCCTGGTTAGTGCTTTTCTCCCTAACCACTCTTGTGACTGTGATAATGTGAGTAAGGGCGGAGTTGCTAATGATCTATGTGTGAGGTAAGCTGGTTTGAGGGAGGCAATCTATGGACCTAGTCATTTTCCTTGGTGGTAAGCTTTCAGGGGTGCAGAGATGGATCTTCCTGGGGCCTTTTCTGGTCCCAGGAAGATATCGCATAGATGGGACCTCCCAAGACACACATTGAATCTTTAGGCCTGTTTTTCCTATTATGAGGTACGAGTTTCTTCACTGATGGGGATGATGCTTATCTGAGAAGAAATTGTGAAAGGTGGTGTAGTGTAGAGGTGTGGCTTAAGCTTTTAAGTTTTCCTCCAGGTTTTTCCCCTAAGCTTCCTACTTCGGACGGCCTACTTACATGATACTAGTAGGTGATGTCCGGCTAACAACTTCCTAAATATACCTGCAAGCCAGATCAGTGTCTCTTTTCTCTGTATTCCCATGGAAATCAAGAGTCCCGCCGAATTTTCCATCGAAACAGTTGATTTGTGTTGTCTCTAGGAATTCTAAAGGGCGTACCGTTGCTTCCTAACCGGTGTCATTTGGGAGATCCGCCTCTGTACGTTCAAATGATTAATTTTGAGACTTTGCTCATGTGTGCAGTAAACCCTTGAATTCCCTAAGACCTTCCTTTCCTCCATCTCCTACCCCATTAAGCCCGCTTCAGTTCATCTCCTGAATTTCTTTGGAATCTGTCAGCCAGCTCTTCCTCAACTTCCTAATACTGAACTTGCCTGTCTGTTGCGATTAGGTCCTAACTAGTGTCCATATATCTTGTTTCCTTCCAATCCACTCTTCACACAAGAAACCTTCAAAGCAAGTTGGAACGTTGCTCATAAACATCGCTCACAAGCATTGTTTTGAGAATAGAAAACACACTGTTGGCCTTTAAGACTCTGCGTGGTCTAGAATCCTCTCTGCTTCTCTAGTCCCATCTTGTGCCACTTTTGCCCTCACTTTCTATGCTTCAGATACACTGAATTAACCTTAGTTCTCACTCATCTGACAGAAGTCAGTTCAGATACTATTTTTCACTGTGATTCCTAGCATTAAGGAATTTGATTATCAGGTTTTGTATGAGGACTATTTCATCAGGGGTACAGAAGTTCTGGCCATCTCTGGTTTTGGATATCCCTTATTTGTTGAGACCTTTGCGTTGTTTGGTTGCCTTTTGTCTGTTTTCCAGATGGGAAAACAGGAACAAGGGAAGTATAGGTTATTACTAGGTGGGGTTGAGCAAGTGGAGCAGCAAACTGCAAAGCAGAAAGAAGAGGGACGTACTATAGAGGGATATGACTTCCATTCTCAAGGCGCCTGCATCCTGTGCAGGGAGACAGCCTAACATAAAATGTGCCTAACAACAAATATATTGACTTCTTACTAAAAATCTCCAGTTCATAGAACCGAGGGGTTTGTACCTTCTCCTTTAAAAGTGATAGTCCTGGGACTTCCCCGGTGGTCCCGTGGTGAAGACTCTGCGCTTCCAATGCAGCAGGCGTGGGTTCAATCCCTGGTTGGGGAGCTAAGATCCCACATGCTGCGCAGCCAAAGAAATTTTTTTCGAACGTTATACTCCTGTATTGTTGGCTTTAGTGGTTTAGATTTTGTTGTACTGTTAAGAAGATTTCAGTTTATTTACCGGGAACAAACAACACATAATGTAAAAATAGTTTCCCAGAAACGATTTCCATCATTCTCTTCCTCCCTTTCTCCCGCAGACTGGTGTTTCACCTTGACAAGTTCTCTGTCATTCCATAGGAAAGCTGTCTGGCTTGGAGGTTGCAATCCCAGGGAATTTTTCATCAGCGGGGAAGTCTCCATCACTACAGAGGAATCAAGGGAGAAGTCAGTCCCTGGTAAGTGAGATGCTCCCCCTAAACACCAACACAGCAGTCGTGTACCTTTCAAGGGGTTCAGGGGCAAGATGGGCAAGGCATTTCTACTAACTCTTCTTAAGGATCACGGACAGTGCCCTATGCTACGAGGTAAGCGGTGACTGCTGTAGTTCTTACTGGTGATCCTTTCCTGTCACTGATTCTCGGCTTTCTTTGTATTTCATAGGACTGTTGTCAGTCCAATACAAAATGAGTCTTATTTTTAAAAACCTGAAATGTTTTACAGAGCCTAGCATTCTCATATAGGGTCCTTTCCATTCTCCCCACTTTCCCGAGAGGCCAAGAACACTTCACACCATGAACTAGGAGAGGGGGTAGAGCCCTTTCTGATGAAATACATCAACAAAGACAGAGCCTTAGCCTGCTTGCTCTCTGGACAGGATCTCGGACCACAAGGTCTTCAATCCTGGTATAAATGAAGGAAGTGAGGACAGTTCAACTGGCACTCTGATAACAAGAGTTCGGAAACACCTTCCGAAGAGACTATAGCAGTAGATGAGGGAAGGGAGTGCTACAGTGTGGCAGTACAGGGGGAACGATCGGCTACAGCAGTGAAAAGTGTGGTACCGATTGGTGTGCTCTCGGGGTTCTTGTACATGTAGCATAGATGACCTCTACGGTGGCCCTCCCACCTTCCCACCTGCATTAGGTGTTCTTTTTTTTTGTAATTTATGTTTATGTATTTATTTACTGTTTGAACTTATTTATTCTACGTATTTATGTTTTTGGCTGCACTGGGTCTCTCATTGCTGTGCACGGGCTTTCTCTAGTTGGCGGCTAGCGGGGGCTACTCTCGGTTGCGGTGTGCGGGCATCTCATCGCGGTGGCTTCTCTTGTTGCGGAGCATGGGCTGTAGGCACGTGGGCTTCGGTAGTTGAGGCTCACGGGCTCTAGAATGCAGGCTCCGTCGTCGTGGCACATGCGCTTAGTTGCTGCACGGCATGTGGGATCTTCGCAGACCAGGGCTCGAACCCGTGTCCCCTGCATTGGCAGGCGCCACCAGGGAAGCCCTAGGTGTTCTCATATAGAGTCTAAAAACAGAGAGCACTGAGAGAAGGTAGTGGTTATTAAAGGCTCAGGATCTAAATTCTACCTGTCTCTACACCCCTTCCCAGCTGTCGATTTGACCCCATTTTTGAATGCCGACCTCATTGTTCAACTTTTCTCTGCCGTCTGTATACTCACCTTGAAAACTTGTTTCTGTGATGCGTTGAGCAGACACAGGGTGGCAGACTGCAGAGGTGGAAGCTGGTGGTCGGATATTTGTGGGCTGAATCTCCTTCAGTCCCATTCCCATTTCTGGTTGCCCAGAGGCCCTACTTCCTGTGTGTGACGCCGAGCCGTAGGATTGCGGGCAGGAGCCAAGTTCTCCATACAGTAAAGACCCCAGTGTGCCTTGGTTACAGTAATATACCTGGCTTCCTTCCTGGCAGGGAAGTGACAGGCGGCTATGCCCCTGCTTTGTTCGTGGGCCTCCTGATCCAGCAGTTCCCTTGGCTCTGCCCCTGTCGTCAGCTGCCCCTAGGATAACTCTGAGCCCTAGCCACTTCTCTGGTAGATTTCCCTATTCCCCCACTACAGTCACACCTGAATAAGGCAACTCAGACCTTTCAGAGATGTGTCCTGAACCTCTTGTTTTCTGAAATACCTATCTGGTGGTTGTGAGACTTAAGGCCAGCGTCCCCGAGAGACTTTTTCTATTTCTCCTAGTAAACCTAGACTCATCT
This sequence comes from Balaenoptera borealis, assembly GCF_965194805.1. Taxonomy (NCBI): domain Eukaryota; kingdom Metazoa; phylum Chordata; class Mammalia; order Artiodactyla; family Balaenopteridae; genus Balaenoptera; species Balaenoptera borealis. The sequence continues at coordinate 52,214 of NW_028122759.1, read as the reverse complement.
TCTGTCACCTTCAACTCTACTCCAATTGTGTTCTTTCAACCCAGACCTCTGACCCTGCTTTTTACTTCTGCCATTTCATCCTCGCTCCTGCTTCCTTTCCTAAATCCATACGTCTCTTTTGGCCTTCCTAGCCCTGGGCCAAGTTCCTTCCTCTTTGCTCAGTTTTTACCCCTTTCCTTCATTCTCCCATCCAACTTTCAGTCCTTCCTTTCTCACGCCCCAGTTAGCAGCATCTGAAAATTCGAAAGGTTTGTTACTCGTCTATTAATTGTATTCCATTTACTTACTCAGTTCTATACCTGTCTTACCTGTGTATGGAAGAACAGCTGGTAGCCAAGGTGGCACCAAGAATCCTAGCAGCTCTCACTTGACGTATCCGTAGTAGTCGGCAATTTCCATTTCGTTTTCCCTCTCGGTGAAAAATTGCAGCTTGCCCGAAGAGGTGTATCTGGCAGCATTCTCCCGTTGTTGTTGAGCCCGCCTCTTCATGGCCTCTCGCTCTGGCCTCTGCTCTTGTTCGATGGGCTTTGACATGACTGGCTCAGGCACGTTGGGTTCCCTCCATGGAACTCGTTGCTTGCTGAAGTCTTGGAGTAGAAAGTGGGTTTGGAGCTTGGGTGGGGACTGGCGCTTATTCACAGCAGGGGGAACAGGCTCCCGCTGGAGAGGAGCGCCAGATGAAGTTTTGGAGGGTGCAGGCCTAGGAGCAGCAGACTGAGGGACACGAGGCTGGGTATGGTTGGGCCAAGCCGGTTGGGTTGGGTTGGTCACAGTTGGCTGAGCTGGTTTGGCGGGGCCTGGCAAAGAGGCAGGAGCTGGCTGGGATGAATTGGCTGCAGCAGGTTGAGCTGAGTCAGTAGAACCAGGCTGGGCACGGTAAGCCCCAGCAGGCCGATGTGAGGCCAGAGACTGTGGCCTCCGAGGAGCGGGTCGAGCTTGAGGCTTGTCCCAGGCAGAAAAAGGCAGAGGTATCAACTTGACCTTCCCAGGAGGAGGCCGCTCATACTGGGCTGGAGACGGACACTCTGTTTCAGCACTGCTGTCTGGTTTCTGGGCTTGGACTTGCGTTTTCTCAGGACCCTTCCCCTCACGTGGGGTATGCCGCCATGGCTGGATAGCTGGGGGTGGCTGGGGGTCTTTGGGGTTGCTTGACTTTCCCAAGAGCCGACAGGAAGAGCGCCCAGTTTTCGTCTCATTCTTCTTCCCCAGCGCATGAAGAACCTTCACAGACTCCAGCATGCGCACGCCAAGGGAGGTTCGAGGCTTTTGAAAGCTCTGTTGGAGAAGCTCAGTTTGGTGTTCCTTTCGCTTCGTGTGGGGGATTGCTGGCTTCTCTTCTGCCTTGACTTTGTTCCCTGACTGCTTGTTCTCCTCAGCCTTGTTTCTCCCTCTGGTCCTTTTGGTCTTTTCCTGCCCGTGGCTCTTAGTTTTGCTGATCTTTCTGGATGCAGCTTTCTGAGGTTTGCCTTGAGAGTGCTTGGCCGTGTTCACAGGAGCCCTGTCACTGACTGCAGCGTGGCATATAACCACTTCTCCCCCTAACAGGCACTCTGGATTCTTTGGCTGGATTTTGGCCTTGGGAGCGCCACTGATAGGCTCAGAGGCTTTCTGTTTGTTCTTCCTGGGTTGATCAGAGGGAACCTTTATGACACTTGGCTTTTCCTGCACCTGATTCACCTTAATGGCTCTGGTGTCTTTAGCTTTGATCACGTTGGGACCTTGGGATTGATCAAGATCTTTCAAAGGATTAAAGAGCTGGGGAAGGTGAATATCCTCCGCCAGTGTAGTAATGTCTGCAAGACCACTGCTAGGTTCAATCCCATTTTCAAGTGTCCCTAGGTCCTGACGACTCCGGCTGTTCTCTCCCAGATCAGCATTTTCAGAACCAGGCTGCTCCTCTTGGCTGAGGGGATCGGTGCAGGCCAGCGGCTGGTGAATATCAGGGATTCCTAAAGGGAGTAGTGGAGGATCTTGGTTCTCTGTTGGGATCTGGTAGGCATCCAGAGGCTTTGAAAGCTTGGTTTTGATATCATCCACGTGCTTACTCTCTATTTGTCCCTGGCTTGGAGCTGGAGGCAGGGCCAGGAGACGCCTGGCACTCTGGACTGGAGCTGTCACTGAAATGTCCCCAAGTTCAGATGGTGGGTTACTCTCAAGTATGTGGCTGTTTCTGCTACTGCAGGACTTGGGGAGTTCTTGACTTTGTGTCACACAAAACGTCTGGCTTGGAGGTTGCAATCCCAGGGAATTTTTCATCACCAGGGGGGAGGTCTCCATCCCTACAAAGGGATCAAGGGAGAAGTCAGTCCCTGGTAAGTGAGATGCTCCCCCTAAACACCAACACAGCAGTCATGTACCTTTCAAGGGGTTCAGGGGCAAGATGGGCAAGGCATTTCTACTAACTCTTCTTAAGGATCACGGACAGTGCCCTATGCTACGAGGTAAGCGGTGACTGTTGTAATTCTTACTGGTGAGCCTTTCCTGTCACTGATTCTCGGCTCGCTTTGTATTTCATAGGACTGTTATAAGTCCAATACAAAATGAGTCTTATTTTTAAAAACCTGAAATGTTTTACAAAGCCTAGCATTCTCATATAGGGTCCTTTCCATTCTCCCCACTTTCCCGAGAGGCCAAGAACACGTCACACCATGAACTAGGAGAGGGGGTAGAGCCCTTGCTGATGAAACACATCAACAAAGACAGAGTCTTAGCCTGCTTGCTCTCTGGACAGGATCTCGGACCACAAGGTCTTCAATCCTGGTATAAATGAAGGAAGTGAGGACAGTTCAACTGGCACTCACATAACAAGAGTTCTGAAACACCTTCCGAAGAGACTATAGCAGTAGATGAGGGAAGGGAGTGCTACAGTGTGGCAGTACAGGGGGAACGATCGGCTACAGCAGTGAAAAGTGTGGTACCGATTGGTGTGCTCTCGGCGTTCTTGTACATGTAGCATAGATGACCTCTACAGTGGCCCTCCCACCTTCCCACCTGCATTAGGTGTTCTTTTTTTTGTAATTTATGTTTATGTATTTATTTACTGTTTGAACTTATTTATTCTACGTATTTATGTTTTTGGCTGCACTGGGTCTCTCATTGCTGTGCACGGGCTTTCTCTAGTTGGCGGCTAGCGGGGGCTACTCTCGGTTGCGGTGTGCGGGCTTCTCATCGCGGTGGCTTCTCTTGTTGCGGAGCATGGGCTGTAGGCACGTGGGCTTCGGTAGTTGAGGCTCACGGGCTCTAGAATGCAGGCTCCGTCGTTGTGGCACATGCGCTTAGTTGCTGCACGGCATGTGGGATCTTCGCAGACCAGGGCTCGAACCCGTGTCCCCCGCATTGCATTGGCAGGCGGATTCTTAACCACGGCGCCACCAGGGAAGCCCTAGGTGTTCTCATATAGAGTCTAAAAACAGAGGGCACTGAGCGAAGGTAGTGGTTATTAAAGGCTCAGGATCTAAATTCTACCTGCCTCTACACCCCTTCCCAGCTGTCGATTTGACCCCATTTTTGAATGCCGACCTCATTCTTCAACTTTCTCTGGCGTTTGTTATACTCACCTTGAAAACTTGTTTCTGTGATGCGTTGAGCAGACACAGGGTGGCAGACTGCAGAGGTGGAAGCTGGTGGTCGGATATTTGTGGGCTGAATCTCCTTCAGTCCCATTCCCATTTCTGGTTGCCCAGAGGCCCGACTTCCTGTGTATGACGCCGAGCCGTAGGATTGCGGGCAGGAGCCAAGTTCTCCATACAGTAAAGACCCCAGTGTGCCTTGGTTATAGTAATATACCTGGCTTCCGTCCTGGCAGGGAAGTGACAGGCGGCTCTGCCCCTGATTTGGAATCTGAGATGGTGTTCCCTGAGCAAGGCTGGCAGAAAGCGATGGATGTAGAGGGACCATGTTCTTGGCGTCTGAAGTTTTATCATACTGGGCTGCCAGAAACATGGAGGAGGCAGCTGTGTGGCGGTCAGTGAGTGCCAGAGTAAAGTCTCCGAGTGAAGAAGAATTCTTTTCAGTGCTTGCTGTGATGTCCCACTCAAGAACACCTGGATAGGAAGCAGCTGAAGTGGAGATCTGGCTGTGGTCAGTAACTCCAGATAACATAGTCGTGCTAGAATGTTGGTAAAGGTAGGCACTACCCATGAGTGTCTGGAAAGGGGTACCGGTAGCCGATGCCGAACTGACGGCAGGGGCAGAGACTCTGGAGAAGTTGCAGACACTTCGTGTTAGGGAAGTTGCATTGCTCACCACAGGAGGAGAATGCTGCAGAGAATTTAGAGTTCCAAGTAGAGATGGATGTTGGAAATTTTCTGTAAGAACAAGAGGGTCATGAAAAACTCAGGGAGGTTGAGAAATTCTCACTACGTTTGAGGAACGGCATCATCTGAAGGTTCTTGCTATCAGGACACCTCTACTATCACTACTTCCTGAGAAACCCAAAATCAGACAGTTAATGATGGCTGTAAGGACTGAGCAGTTTTCCACTCTTCTCTATTCACTGCCTGTGCTCCCATCTTGGGCACAGACGGGCAGAAGAGCCAAGTGGTGTGGTTCAGAGATTGTTCTCTAGGCTGGAAGCAACCTTCTCCCTGCCCTGTCTTTCCCTTCAGCCTGCACTCGTATTGACTTCTATGCTATTTCCTAGACTGGAAGCATTTTAGAACTAGGAGGCCCTTAGAGAACTTCGATGTTCTCAGTCTCATTTCGTGAGTAAGGAAACTGAGGCTCAGAGAGGTCGGGTTGACTTGTTCAAGTTCTCTCATTATGTTAGTATCATTACCAGGTTTCAGAACCTAAGTATCCTGACTTCCTTGCCAGGACTCCACTCTGAGCATGATACTGCCAGAAAGCAGGAGAAATAGAACTTATAATATAGGCATTTTTTTTGTCCATTAGAAAACAGTACGGCTGTTACCATTGTCGTCTTCAGTGTCTCCCTTTGCTTGTGCAGTTCCCACGCTATTACCTAGAGGTGACGTACAGCTCAGTCCAACTGGTGAATTGAAAGAGTCATTTTTGCCCTCTTCAAGCCTGGTTTCTCATCCTACCTCAAAATGATTACCCGAAAGTGGATTTCTTAAGTGCTTTTGGAAAGGGAAAAGTTATCTGATTACTTCAGATTCCTCACCTGTAAAGTGGTTATAACACCACCACCAATAATAATAGCAGTAATAATTAATAGATGAATAAGCTGATCTATTGCGTATGATTTATATGGAGGAAGATACAATAAGTTCTAGAAAGACAAAGAAAAATCATGACAAGCATATTACGTTAACGAAAAAGAAATCCATAGATATTAATGAAAACTGGGGTATGTGGCAAGTATCGAAGCCTAATGAATTTACTAACAAATGGCATTCTGTACCATCCATGCAATATTATGAAAGTGAATTTTGCCCACTCTATTTTAGTGAATACTATTAACCAGAAGACACGATGGAGGTGATAGAGGTGAATGAATTCCTAGCCAATGCATACAGACAGAGAAGGTATGTCAGTAAAAAATGCATAACAAGCAACAGAATGCAATAAATGTGCATGTATAGGTAGCCACAACACATATAGACAAGTATTTCAATGAAAACCGGTACGAAGCAGACAGCAAAATAATAAGTGTAAAAGAGTTTCATTATTGTGCTCCTTCATATTTTTACCCAGCAAGTAAGAGGTATTAAGCCTAGGAGAAATATATATTTCAATGAATATAGCTTATATAATAAGCAGAAAGGAAGCTTAAAATGTATCAGGAAGGTTTTTGGATTTATCCTAGAACTTAGATTAGAATCATCTTCAGCATCCAAGAAGATGGCATCCCAAAACCTCAAAAAACCATCATGCCTAGAATCCAATTAAAAAAGATTTTCAAATGTAAGAAAATCCACAGGACTCCACAATATGGTTTTCGATAAACGTGGATGTTTGTTTGTTTTGTTTCTTTGGCCGCGCCGCGTGGCCCTGGCCGTGAAAGCACCGAGTCCTAAGCACTGGACCGCCAGGGAATTCCCTAAGTGGGGGGGGGAATTAGAGATGTGGGGCTTGACTTTTTCTTCTTCTTCTTCGGTAGCTAAGCTCTACAAGCGAACGATGGCTGTTGATCAATGTGCTCTCTGTGTTAGGAAGGAAATAACTGTAAAAATGAAAAGCAGCCTTGCCTTAGAACCTACATATCACACCAAGGAAAATAGTCCTTCTGATTCAATTTAGAAGATATCACTTAAAATGTTGAATTGGTGAAATGTCTACCTAGTTTAAAAATTAGAAAGAATAAAACACTGAAAAGCAGCCCCCTAGATAACCACTGTGGTTGCTTGTTTATAGGAGGCATCATTTCTAAAACGTATTTCTAAAATGTTTATATTCAAAACTGTCAAGTGGCCAACTGTATTCAGAGAGGCAATAAAAGAAAGAAAACGGAGTATGACTTTTCTGATAAGCTGCCTTTCCTGGTGATCCCCTGTTCTGGCCTTACTTTCCTTCTTAGTCTGTTAATGTAAGGGTTTGCTACCATCAACTTGGTTTTGCCCTGCTCTGAGCAGGTTTCCCTCTGTGCTGTTTCTGCTTTAATTGAAAATCTTTGGTTCCCATCAGCATTCCATTGCAAACTCCGTTTTTCTTGAGAGCTCCTCTATGCTTTCCCTCTTCATTCTTACATTTTCTCCCATCTCTTGGTGCCTGTTGGCCTGTGCTACTGAAAACCATCCTAAACTTCCTTACGCTCGACTCTGTGCCTCCCTGTAGAGCCCAGTACTCTCCATCCTCTCTCCCTATTCTCTCTTTTCAACTAGTCGAAATCCTAGTGGAGGGAGACCATTAGAGATGAAACATCTTGGTATATATTGCTAGTTTTCTATGTCCCCTGGCTTTTCTATGTTTCTGTTGAAACACTCTTGAGAAGTGTCTGATTTCGTTTTCTACATGGGTACCCTTTAAGGCTCAATACTGGAAAAGAAGGGGATCAGAGTGATCAACCCAACGTGGTATCCTAACGTAACAGTTAAGGAAAGCAACAGGCTTTGTGAGACAGCCAGTGATTTGTCCAAAGTCACACAGATAGTAAACGTCAAAGTCAAAAGTGAAATTAGGTCTCCAGACGTGTAGTTCAATACTTTCCCTCATTATTCCATGCTATTTTGAATCTCCTACTCAATTTAGGGGCAAAAGAATCGAACGCAAAACTTTCCAAAGTTTCTTTTCTTACCTGACATGGTCAGAGAAGAGGAAGCATCCACTGCAGGTACCAGGGATGAGGAGACAACACTAGAGGATGTCCGAGTGGCTGCAGCTGAACGGCGCACGTGTCCAGTACAGAGGTCACTGGTTACTGGTCCAAACAGCTCCACGGAAACCCCAAGACTCTACCAAGTGGTAGTAGGTTTGGTAGGAGAGTGATGTCACAAAGCAGGCAGTTGAAAGGTATGAGAGAGCCAATAGGGAGGTCCGATCCCCAACAGGAAGGCGGGCTTGGGTGAAGAGAGTGTAGGAGAGCTAAAACAACACCTGAGTTTCTGAGCTCTGGGGAGGAAATCCTAGAAGACAGATTTACCTCCCCCAGGCTCTTCCATTAGGGAAATCATTGCCACATTTCTTACAGACGTTCATTAATACACTGAACTAAGAGTTACTTATATTCTACAGAGTATTCTATTTTATGTATCATATACTTAGAGCTATATAGATCTTCTTTAATTAATAATCCTTAGGAAGGAAAGAGCCATCTAGTTTGAACTATTACAGTTGTTCTGAAATCATATGTGTCTAATGAGTGAACTGATAGCAGCTTTTAAGGAGCCAAAGTAGGGATTAAGAAGCTCTCTTTGTAACTTGGTTCAAGAGTAGGGTGAAGTTTCTTGAGTGTACCTTGTGGAGAATGTTGTGGTCCAAGGCTCTTCTCTTTTAGTTTCTTCTCCTTGACTCCTACCTTCCTTGGGCTGGGCTAGGCTGGGGGCCAGGTTGGACTTGCGACTTAACATTTCACTTCCGCTTTCTCTTTTTTTTTTCTCTTCCATTATGGGCATTGCTTCGAGGACAAGCCTTGATCTTGCATTGGACGTTACTTCCTGTCAACTTCCAGCAGCAGGAGTCTTCTTTTCAGTGCTTGATGCTTCACGAAATAGACTCTGCCCGTTGGCAGCAAATACCAGAGAGCTAGGAGACAGAGCTGGTTGCAGACCTTTCCTCTTCCAGCCTTTGGTTGCAATTGTTTGGCCCATAATTTGCTAGCTCTAGTTCCTTGGGCCACACAGGTATCCTGCCATCTCCAGCTCTTGTTATATGTGAGAGACATTCTGAACACTGTCCCTTTTTCTTTGCACAGAAGTATATACAGTGTGGCAGTTACTGTAATCTCCTCCGCCTTGCAAACAGCCACTCTAGAATCTTGGACCTCTAGGACTCTCTGTCTTGCATGCTTGGGGGCAAGGCCAAGCAAAATGAAGAGGAGAATAATTAGAGAAAGAGGAGGACGTTGGTGGAGAATTGGGAGCAGGTAAGGTGAAAGGGCACAGGAGAAAAGAGATGCATGTAGACTTTTTGGTTTCTGTGGGAAACAGGTTGACACACTTGGGCCTCATTTGGTATTAACAGAACAGAGAGTTAAAGATCTAAGTAGCTAGATAGTGTGCAGCAACTGCCATGAAGTCTGTACACTGAAGAGAAGAGTCTCACATCTAGTTTTCATTTTGTTTTATGTCATAGTACCTTATTTATAGCATTCACTGGTGTGTTTGTAGAATACAGATGTTTTCAAATGCTCTGGTTTTGTCTACATGGTTATCTCCTTGTCCTGTTTGTAAGGAATCCAACATTGTAAGACATATTGCATGTTTTTCTCTTGACGATTGTTGACCTTGAAGCGTCATGAACTAACTTGAGCTGTTGGATTCTGTGGAGAAACGTTCAAAAGGGTCTGTGAAAAAGGCACTGTGGTGAGTCGCATTATGCACCCGAGCGTAAGGAGCAGATATCTGCCACCAGCCCAGCTTGGCCTGGATTGCCTCTGTTTTAGTTCCCCTGGTTAGTGCTTTTCTCCCTAACCACTCTTGTGACTGTGATAATGTGAGTAAGGGCGGAGTTGCTAATGATCTATGTGTGAGGTAAGCTGGTTTGAGGGAGGAAATCTATGGACCTAGTCATTTTCCTTGGTGGTAAGCTTTCAGGGGTGCAGAGATGGATCTTCCTGGGGCCTTTTCTGGTCCCAGGAAGATATCGCATAGATGGGACCTCCCAAGACACACATTGAATCTTTAGGCCTGTTTTTCCTATTATGAGGTACGAGTTTCTTCACTGATGGGGATGATGCTTATCTGAGAAGAAATTGTGAAAGGTGGTGTAGTGTAGAGGTGTGGCTTAAGCTTTTAAGTTTTCCTCCAGGTTTTTCCCCTAAGCTTCCTACTTCGGACGGCCTACTTACATGATACTAGTAGGTGATGTCCGGCTAACAACTTCCTAAATATACCTGCAAGCCAGATCAGTGTCTCTTTTCTCTGTATTCCCATGGAAATCAAGAGTCCCGCCGAATTTTCCATCGAAACAGTTGATTTGTGTTGTCTCTAGGAATTCTAAAGGGCGTACCGTTGCTTCCTAACCGGTGTCATTTGGGAGATCCGCCTCTGTACGTTCAAATGATTAATTTTGAGACTTTGCTCATGTGTGCAGTAAACCCTTGAATTCCCTAAGACCTTCCTTTCCTCCATCTCCTACCCCATTAAGCCCGCTTCAGTTCATCTCCTGAATTTCTTTGGAATCTGTCAGCCAGCTCTTCCTCAACTTCCTAATACTGAACTTGCCTGTCTGTTGCGATTAGGTCCTAACTGGTGTCCATATATCTTGTTTCCTTCCAATCCACTCTTCACACAAGAAACCTTCAAAGCAAGTTGGAACGTTGCTCATAAACATCGCTCACAAGCATTGTTTTGAGAATAGAAAACACACTGTTGGCCTTTAAGACTCTGCGTGGTCTAGAATCCTCTCTGCTTCTCTAGCCCCATCTTGTGCCACTTTTGCCCTCACTTTCTATGCTTCAGATACACTGAATTAACCTTAGTTCTCACTCATCTGACAGAAGTCAGTTCAGATACTATTTTTCACTGTGATTCCTAGCATTAAGGAATTTGATTATCAGGTTTTGTATGAGGACTATTTCATCAGGGGTACAGAAGTTCTGGCCATCTCTGGTTTTGGATATCCCTTATTTGTTGAGACCTTTGCGTTGTTTGGTTGCCTTTTGTCTGTTTTCCAGATGGGAAAACAGGAACAAGGGAAGTATAGGTTATTACTAGGTGGGGTTGAACAAGTGGAGCAGCAAACTGCAAAGCAGAAAGAAGAGGGACGTACTATAGAGGGATATGACTTCCATTCTCAAGGCGCCTGCATCCTGTGCAGGGAGACAGCCTAACATAAAATGTGCCTAACAACAAATATATTGACTTCTTACTAAAAATCTCCAGTTCATAGAACCGAGGGGTTTGTACCTTCTCCTTTAAAAGTGATAGTCCTGGGACTTCCCCGGTGGTCCCGTGGTGAAGACTCTGCGCTTCCAACGCAGCAGGCGTGGGTTCAATCCCTGGTTGGGGAGCTAAGATCCCACATGCTGCACAGCCAAAGAAATTTTTGTCGAACGTTATACTCCTGTATTGTTGGCTTTAGTGGTTTAGATTTTGTTGTACTGTTAAGAAGATTTCAGTTTATTTACCGGGAACAAACAACACATAATGTAAAAATAGTTTCCCAGAAACGATTTCCATCATTCTCTTCCTCCCTTTCTCCCGCAGACTGGTGTTTCACCTTGACAAGTTCTCTGTCATTCCATAGGAAAGCTGTCTGGCTTGGAGGTTGCAATCCCAGGGAATTTTTCATCAGCGGGGAAGTCTCCATCACTACAGAGGAATCAAGGGAGAAGTCAGTCCCTGGTAAGTGAGATGCTCCCCCTAAACACCAACACAGCAGTCGTGTACCTTTCAAGGGGTTCAGGGGCAAGATGGGCAAGGCATTTCTACTAACTCTTCTTAAGGATCACGGACAGTGCCCTATGCTACGAGGTAAGCGGTGACTGCTGTAGTTCTTACTGGTGATCCTTTCCTGTCACTGATTCTCGGCCTTCTTTGTATTTCATAGGACTGTTGTCAGTCCAATACAAAATGAGTCTTATTTTTAAAAACCTGAAATGTTTTACAGAGCCTAGCATTCTCATATAGGGTCCTTTCCATTCTCCCCACTTTCCCGAGAGGCCAAGAACACTTCACACCATGAACTAGGAGAGGGGGTAGAGCCCTTTCTGATGAAATACATCAACAAAGACAGAGCCTTAGCCTGCTTGCTCTCTGGACAGGATCTCGGACCACAAGGTCTTCAATCCTGGTATAAATGAAGGAAGTGAGGACAGTTCAACTGGCACTCTGATAACAAGAGTTCGGAAACACCTTCCAAAGAGACTATAGCAGTAGATGAGGGAAGGGAGTGCTACAGTGTGGCAGTACAGGGGGAACGATCGGCTACAGCAGTGAAAAGTGTGGTACCGATTGGTGTGCTCTCGGGGTTCTTGTACATGTAGCATAGATGACCTCTACAGTGGCCCTCCCACCTTCCCACCTGCATTAGGTGTTCTTTTTTTTTGTAATTTATGTTTATGTATTTATTTACTGTTTGAACTTATTTATTCTACGTATTTATTTTTTTGGCTGCACTGGGTCTCTCATTGCTGTGCACGGGCTTTCTCTAGTTGGCGGCTAGCGGGGGCTACTCTCGGTTGCGGTGTGCGGGCATCTCATCGCGGTGGCTTCTCTTGTTGCGGAGCATGGGCTGTAGGCACGTGGGCTTCGGTAGTTGAGGCTCACGGGCTCTAGAATGCAGGCTCCGTCGTTGTGGCACATGCGCTTAGTTGCTGCACGGCATGTGGGATCTTCGCAGACCAGGGCTCGAACCCGTGTCCCCTGCATTGGCAGGCGCCACCAGGGAAGCCCTAGGTGTTCTCATATAGAGTCTAAAAACAGAGAGCACTGAGAGAAGGTAGTGGTTATTAAAGGCTCAGGATCTAAATTCTACCTGTCTCTACACCCCTTCCCAGCTGTCGATTTGACCCCATTTTTGAATGCCGACCTCATTCTTCAACTTTCTCTGGCGTTTGTTATACTCACCTTGAAAACTTGTTTCTGTGATGCGTTGAGCAGACACAGGGTGGCAGACTGCAGAGGTGGAAGCTGGTGGTCGGATATTTGTGGGCTGAATCTCCTTCAGTCCCATTCCCATTTCTGGTTGCCCAGAGGCCCGACTTCCTGTGTATGACGCCGAGCCGTAGGATTGCGGGCAGGAGCCAAGTTCTCCATACAGTAAAGACCCCAGTGTGCCTTGGTTACAGTAATATACCTGGCTTCCTTCCTGGCAGGGAAGTGACAGGCGGCTCTGCCCCTGATTTGGAATCTGAGATGGTGTTCCCTGAGCAAGGCTGGCAGAAAGCGATGGATGTAGAGGGACCATGTTCTTGGCGTCTGAAGTTTTATCATCCTGGGCTGCCAGAAACATGGAGGAGGCAGCTGTGTGGCGGTCAGTGAGTGCCAGAGTAAAGTCTCCGAGTGAAGAAGAATTCTTTTCAGTGCTTGCTGTGATGTCCCACTCAAGAACACCTGGATAGGAAGCAGCTGAAGTGGAGATCTGGCTGTGGTCAGTAACTCCAGATAACATAGTCGTGCTAGAATGTTGGTAAAGGTAGGCACTACCCATGAGTGTCTGGAAAGGGGTACCAGTAGCCGATGCCGAACTGACGGCAGGGGCAGAGACTCTGGAGAAGTTGCAGACGCTTCGTGTTAGGGAAGTTGCATTGCTACAACAGATTTTTAAGCAACAGAGCAATCCAGCCAAGTTTATATTTTAGAGAGAGAACATCTTCCATGTGGAGGATCAGTTGAAATAGAAGAGATTGTTAGAATTGTAGGGCGGTAGTATTCCAGGCAGGAGATGACGAATGCCAGACACCACCTAGTCACAGACATAGCTTTTGCAGAGATCAGCTACATGTTGTTGTTTTTTATTTACTCTCTCATATAATTTTTTTTAAGTCCTGGACCACAAAATACTGTGGCATCGTTGGAAAAATCTGAGACTCGATTCTAGTCTTTTTTCTGTTTGCCTGCTCTGCAGCTTGGGCTTACGTTCTCAAGCCTTACTTTTTCATTGTGAAATAAGAACGGTGCTACTTAACCCGAGAACTCCCCAGGCACATAGACCCGTGGCGTGTGAGGAGCAGTGAAGGAGAGAAGGAATGGAAGTGCTTTGGGGACCCCAAGAGCCCTTCAGAAACCGTTTGTTCTTTTTAATATTGAGCATTAAAAGTGAAGGCATTCCATTTGTTTCACTCAAAAACAAATTCTGTTCTTCTGATAGCCTGTTTTTTTTTTCCACTCCCTTTTTCTATAGTCAGATCAGTTCCTGATGGGCATTCTCCAGTCCACACTATTGCATCTGATTGGAGGCTATGCAAAATTTCCCAGAGACAATGAATTTTGACTGTATAGTAGTTAATTCTTTATAGTACGTTCCTGCAAAAACACTCTTTTCTTCAGAGTTTTTCCTTTTCAGGATAGTGGTAGTGTTGTGGTAACTAATAAAGGCTACTCTTCAGAAAATTGTATAACTCGTTTTTAGTGTATCTACTTCGCTTACTTAATTCCATATTCCCTGTTTTCTAGACAGACTTCTTGGTGTCCACTGTACCCATGGTTTCAACAGGACTGGCTACCTCATGTGCAGGTGAGTTGCCAACCCCAAGAGGCAGAGCATGTTTAAATTGTTCTGTTTACAATAGTAATGTAAGCTAATGTAAGCTGAATGCAAAAAATGCAGTCAGAGAAGTGTATGAAGTGGAAGGCAATTTTGCCCCCTACTCAGATGTTACCACCAGTAATAATTTAGCACATATTTTTTCAGACGTAAAAAATGCAGATATAAGCATATACAATGGTCCCTTGGTATCTGCAGGGGGATTGGTTTTAGGACTCCCCATGGATCCGAAAATCCTCGGATGCTCAAGTCCCGTATGTAAAATGGTGTAGTACAGTCGGGCTTCCATATCTGCAGGTTATGGAACCGTTGGATATACAGAACTGACTGTACCTGTGATTTAATGGTATAGTGTTTTAGACATTCTGGTTTATAATTTAACATATGGAGGACATCTTCGTCTGACAATATTTGGAGACCTCATTCTTATTTATTTATTATTCTTTTTTTTCCTCCAAATTTGCTTTATGTAGTTGGATATAAATAAATGAGCACAAACTTAAGCAAGATACATGTAACAATTTAATAGAACCTGATACTCTTAATTCTTTCAGTGTTTCTCCAACTCATCATGGGGCTCGTAAGAAAAGTAACCAACATGGATACTACTACAGTTGAATGTCAAATCTTTAAGTGCTTAGGACATACTAAATCCTTGTATAATGCACTTATGAGGAACCCTTCAAGAGACTTGTGTTTTGTATGTAGCAAAAAGTGTTAAGAGTCAAATATTCAACTCAGTATAAAATAATAAGAAACACTTCTGATTTGTTAGGTTGAGATTGCTTCTCCTTTTACTAATGAATGATTGTTTTAGCTGTAATATCACTGAGCTGAACAAATATGTCACCTTGGAGTACATAAGGAAAAATAAACACATGCTAAATGGGTAAAACATTACAACTACATCTTTACTAGACCATCTCTACTAACGCTTCAGAAACTTAGAGATTTAGAGTGTTCTTACGTTAATTGCAAGAAAAATAGAAAGAGAGAAATTCCTTCTTTTTTGAGATCACAGCTGTGAAGTCGTGATTATACAAATTCTTCATTTGTGTGCAAAACATGAAACACATTTCTCTTAATTCTCCCTGCTTAGAATTGTCAGTCAACTAGCAGGACTTTCCTTCCAAGAAACAAGAGACTGAGATGTGTTTTATATAACTTCAATAACCTCAGCACTACAGTAAGAAGACATGCAGTATCCTTTTGCTGTGCTTCAAGACAACAGGGAAGGAGGTCACAGGAAAGAAGAAATCAAAATGGTTACAACTGAGAAACTTTTCTCAGTGTAACCATGGTGCCACTTTCATTTTTACATAAGCATGGTGGCATAATTCAAGCTCAATACATCAGAATTCTTAATATTTAAAATTTACCTTGACTTTTAATTATCACCATGTTAACAACCAAAATAATTTGACGAAACTCATAAGAAAGGGTAATGTTAATAAACCCCACTTTACTAGAGTTAGTTTCTGGACACATTAGCTCATTTTTTTTATAGAAGAGGGACAGTGAATCTCAGTTGGCTTACAAGCTAGGAGATCACTTTGAATTCTGCATTTCTTAACTGCAAACAGATATAGCACTTGTAACAGGTTATAACTGGTTTTCAGCTGGTTTTCAAGCACAGAGCCAGCCCCAACAGTAATAGTACACTATTGAAAAAGACCTAAGGCAATGAATTCCATTTCCAGTGGAAAGAAAGAATCGTATGGTCTTGGACAAACAATTCTGATGGTTTACTTAACAGTCACTTAGTAGTTCTTCCTTGCTCATAGAGCTTTATGACTTTTTTGAGGAGTGAAGCATTCAGCTTGAGTGGATAAATCCTTGTTAGGCTAAGACAATCATTATCATATCCCTCTTTGCCATGAATTGTCTTACGAATGGTCATATCAGTCTGTTTTGGCAAATGAGTAATTAAGGGAAGGCTGTTATTGTGCTTATGAGAATGATATTTTTCTCTGAGAAAAGATAAATAGGCATTAGGAAAATGACCATTTGGGCTCTTTTTCTGCTTCCTCCTTGTTTTGTGAGAATATGATATTTGGTTTTACAGCAGCCATCTTGTGACCCTGAGATGATCATATGCCAATAATGACAAATGGTAGATTAGAAAGAACCAGCAAAGACAGAAAACAGCAACATCAATAGTAACAACAATCACAGCAAAAGAACAATGGGACCTTAACTTGTGGAGTTCCTATAAAGTAAAAAATATAAGTGCTCTATGTTTATTCTAAAACAAAAAAAGAACTATGCAAACCAGCTTAAAACTCCTTTTTTTGTGCCAGTGTTCTAAAATGTGGCTTTTCATAAAACCTTGACCCAAATGCCAGCAACTTCAGAAAAGAATTTGGGTAGGGGGAAGAAGAAAGTTATCTCACTTAGGAAAAACAACCACTATCTTTATCCTAATCTTTGGCACACAGTTGAAACATATATAGCTGCTGTAACACTTTACACAATTCCTATGTACTGGAGGAATAACAAGATCTAAATAACAATTATATTTTTCAACACTGGGTGAAGGCTTTACATAAAAATACCATCCTCCTTTTTCCCCCTAAATTTCTAAAATATCACGTGCTTTTCCCCAACATCTGCAGCCGTTCAGGAATTTTTAGGAAACTTTCATGCATGATCTTAATTCCTAATCCCTGGCTCTTTGGGCTCAACCACAAAAGATCAAAACCACCAAAAATGATGGTTCACTTGAAGTCAGGTGAGAGACACTGGCTCAGTTAGTCTCGTAGGACAAAAGCAGTGCTGCATCAACTGTCTCCATGCAGGAGGGGCACGTGAAGGATCTCATCAGCCAGTCATCTGTACAGCCCAGGTGATCTGCATACACAGCAGAAATCAAATTGGGTTCTCATAAACAAAGTGCATCATACAGATCACACACTCCCCGATCTTTTTTTTAAATATTTGTTTTATTTTATTTATTCATTTATTTGGTTGCGCCGGGTCTTAATTGCAGTCGGTGGGCTCCTTAGTTGTGGCATGCAAACTCTTAGTTGCGGCATGCATGTGGGATCTAGTTCCCTGACCGGGGAACGAACCCGGGCCCCCTGCGTTGGGAGTGTGGAGTCTTTAGCCGCTGCACCACCAGGGAAGTCCCCCGGATCCTTTTTTCTGATCCATTTCTTCCAGGGTCATAAACTCCTTCAGGCTGATGCTGTATGAGGCCTATTCTTTGAGCTATCCTAATTTGCTCCTCTCAGCTGAGGTGCTAGGCGAGTCTGACTAGGTGTTGGATGAGAGACCAAAACTGGAACTTGATCCAGATATGGCAGCAGCAGCTCCTGATCCAGCTCCGTCCCCTTGCCAAAGCTAGCCCAGTCGGATTGAGACTTGTGAGGCAGGGAGATGTCATCCGAAGTGGGGGACTTAAGGCAGTTCCCCATCTTCCGGGGCTTGAGTGTGTGATCTGTGTGCTGTTTTGACAGTCTCCCAACCTCATTCTTTTTTTTTTTTTTAATTAGTTTATTTATTTATTTATTTTTGAATTTAAAAAATTTATTTATTTTTTATACAGCAGGTTCTTATTAGTTATCTATTTTATACATATTAGTGTATATATGTCAATCCCAATCTCCCAATTCATCTCACCACCACCGACCCCCGCCCTGCCCCGCTTTCCCCCCTTGATGTCCATACGTTTGTTCTCTACATCTGTGTCTCTATTTCTGCCTTGCAAACCGGTTCTTCTGTACCACTTTTCTAGATTCCACATATATGCATTAATATATAATATTTGTTTTTCTCTTTCTGACTGACTTCACTCTGTATGACAGTCTCGAGGTCCATCCACGTCTCTACAAATGACCCAAGTTCGTTCTTTTTTATCGCTGAGTAATATTCCATTGTATATGCGTACCACATCTTCTTTGTCCGTGCACCTGTCGATGGGCGTTTAGGTTGCTTCCGTGACCTAGCTATTGTGAATAGTGCTGCAGTGAACATTGGGGTGCATATGTCTTTTTGAATTATGGTTTTCTCTGGGTATATGCCCAGTAGTGGGATTACTGGGTCATATGGTAATTCTATTTTTAGTTTTTAAGGAACCTGCATACTGTTCTCCATAGTGGCTGTATCAGTTTACATTCCCACCAGCAGTGCAAGAGGGTTCCCTTTCCTCACATCCTCTCCAGCATTTGCTGTTTGTAGATTTTCTGATGATGCCCATTCTAAGCGGTGTGAGGTGATACCTCATTGTAGTTTTGATTTGCATTTCTTTAATAATTAGTGATGTTGAGCAGCTTTTCGTGTGCTTCTTGGCCATCTGTATGTCTTCTTTGGAGAAATGTCTATTTAGGTCTTCAGCCCATTTTTTGATTGGGTTGTTTGTGTTTTTAATAGTGAGCTGCATGACCTATTGATATATTTTGGAGATTAATCCTTTGTTGATCGGTTTATTTTTTTTTTTAAGGCTGCATTGTTCCTTTGCTTACTGATGAACATGTACAAGTCAGAAGTTTTTGATATTATAAAACATCAAAGTAATGAACATTCCTGTGTGAACATCTTTGAATATATATGCTTTGTCTCAGTTAACTTCACTCAGAATGGGACTTCTGCATCAAGGAGTTTATGCCCTTATGCTTTTTGTGGGTGTTGCTACACTGTACCAATGTATGGTTGTTCATGCAGGAAATACGTATTGAGCATCTGTTATGTTTAAGCACTGTGCTGGGTGCTAGCAAAAAGACTTGAGAAATTTTGTGAGTGAGGAGACTTGACCTGCCTGCCCTTTGTGAATTCTAGCAGTCCAGAGAGGGAATAGCTATTCAAGAATCACACTCTGCATGTAGAATTACAACTCTGACAGGTGCCAAGGAGAGGGACATGGTACCATGAGAGCATATTTTAGGGAGGATTTGATCTCATCATGGAGATTAGAGAAGGTTTAGGGATGTTTCAGCTGATATCTGAAGGATGAGTAGGTATTAACCAGATAGGGACGTTGGGGAGAGATTTCTGAGCATAAGGAATAGCAAAAGACCCTCTAAGAGGAAAGCATATGCTGTGTTGGAGGAACTGGCCAGGAAGGTGGGGCCGTTGGGGGAGCATGTCATTATAATGGAGCTGCAAGTGTGGGTAGGAGCTCGATCGTGCAGGCTTATGTTTAAGGTTTCAGACTTGAAGAGTAATAGAAAACCATTGAACTATTTTTGTTGAAGGTGAGTGTGTGGAACATACCCAATTGCATTTTCAACCTATCGTTTTGCTACCGAGTGGAGAATACACTGCAGGGAGAAAGAGTGGAAGCAAGGAAGCAAGTTAGGAGACTTGTGTAGAAATTGGGCATAATGGTGGCTTGGACCAGGGTATGGTGGTCATTTTGGTGGAAAGATGTGGACAGATTCTAGAGGTATGTAGGCAGTATCATTGTCAGCACTGGTGGTGGGTTGAGGATGAGGGTGAGGGAGAAATAGCTGTCAGTGATGGTGATTCCTAAGTTTCTGGCTCCTGTGGTTGATTAGATAGGGTTTTTTAGATATGATGTTAATATTTGTCCTAATTTGTCTTTTGTTATTTGTTGGTTCTTGATGAATACTCTTGTCATATTAAGTCTCCTGTTTTTAGTGTACAAAGCATTTTGACCGAAACTGACCGTTGTATGTTATCAGATAACTTTTTAACATCTGCCAGTTTGGTCCTGTATTTTATTCTCTTTCATTTATTGATTAAATTGTTGTATTAATGTAAATAACTATATTAATAGATTTTCTAAAGTTGCGTTATCCTTGCATCCTTGGTCCTTGGAATAAAGCCTGTTTTTTTTTTTTTTTTTTTTTTTTTTTTGGCTGTGTTGGGTCTTTGTTTCTATGCGAGCGCTTTCCCTAGTTGCGGCAAGCGGGGGCCACTGTTCATCGCGGTGGGCGGGCCTCTCACTATCGCGGCCTCTCTTGTTGCAGAGCACGGGCTCCAGACGCGCAGGCTCAGTAGTTGTGGCTCACGGACCCAGTCGCTCCGGGGCATGTGCGATCTTCCCAGACCAGAGCTCGAATCCGTGTCCCGTGCATTGGCAGGCAGATTCTCAACACTGCGCCACCAGGGAAACTCCGGAATAAAGCCTTTTTGTAGTCATGGTATATATCATGCTTTAATAATTATTGATTAGATATGCTGATATTTTCTTAGGATTTTTCTATCTGTATTTGTAAAGCACAATTGGACCTTTTTTTGCAAAAACTTGATTTTCTTTCCTTTTTATTTACAAATGACTCGAATTTTGTTGTTTTGTAGATATTTGATTGATGTAGAAGGCATGTGGCCAGATGATGCAATTGAATGTAAGTATAAGGGTTGTCACTACTTTTCCCTTGTTATAAAATTTGAAGGGAGAAATGTAAGGGAATTTCTCAAATTTTGGAAAAATAGAAAAGTCTGTAATTCATTTGTTCTGACATACGATAACCTTTTACCAAAAGTTTATAAAGGGATGTATCTGGAAATAGCAAGATATAATAGCCTGAATAATTAGTCAGTGGATTTCAGCATTTTTTTTTTCTTTTTAAAATTTATTTAATTAATTAATTTACTTTTGATATTATATCCACTGCCCCACCAAGGAAGTCCCTTTTTCTTCCTTCCTTCTTTCCTTCCTCCCTTCCTTCCTTCCTTCCTTTAAAGCTCCAAGTCATTTAAAATACATGACTTCTTACTAAAAATCTCCAGTTCATAGAACCAAGGGGTTTATAACTTCTCCTTTAAAAGTGATATTCCTGGGACTTCCCTGGTGGTCCCGTGGTGAAGACTCTGCGCTTCCAATGCAGCAGGCGTGGGTTCAACCCCTGGTTGGGGAGCTAAGATCCCACATGCTGCGCAGCCAAAGAACTTTTTTTCAAAAGTTATATTCCTGTATTATTGACTTTAGTGGTTTAGATTTTTTTTTTAATGTTTAGAAGATTTCAGTTTCTTTACCAGGAACAAACAAAACGTAATGTAAAACTAGTTTTGCAGAAACGATTTCCATCATTCTCTTCTTCCCTTTCTCCTGCAGACTGGTGTTTTATCTTTACAAGTTCTCCGTCATTCCATAAGAAAGCTGCTCGTCTTCTGGTTTCATAAGAGATGGTGAACAGTGGTAAAATATCCAGTTGACCGAAATTTCTAGAGTACACTTCAGGGAGCGAATGATGGGGTGGAATGTTGGGGCAGAGTGAGAGATACAGATTCTGGTGAGACTGAGAGTCATGCACAAAAATTACTGGGCTGTGGTGAAGGGAGAACAAAACTAAATCAGGTTCCTGCTGGTGGACAGGAAGCCAAGATGAAGAAGAATGGTGCGTAGCTAGGCAGTGTAATTAGGCCCCTAAGTGCTGTGTCTCCTGATAGTAATTATGAACAGAAACCAAATAATAGTTACTAATAACATGGAGGTGACCAATCCTTGAGAGCTGAGGCAGAGAGAAGGAAAGATGGCATTATGCCTTGTCTCTGGTGCCTTGAGTTTCCCAGGCTGGTTTGTGACCAATCTTGGGTGAAATCATAACTAAGTCATTTCTGCTAAGGTGATCAGCTTTCGTGGGGTCCTTTCTCTGCACTCTGTCCAATGGTAAAGCCCACTGGTTTATGCCTCCTGGAAAACAGTTATTCCAAAGCAGTATAAGTGAAGCATTGATGAAACAGCCATGAAGAACATGTTTCCACATGGCCTCGCACCACCTTTTCAAAGTGCTGTAAAACTTTTTTCATCCAAAAATCAGTAACAGAAAAGGATTGGGATCAAATCCCGTACAGAGGTAGTGTAAGAAAAAAGAGAATAAGGAGCAGAATAGCATGTCTTCAGACAATAAAATCAAGTTGGAAAAGACAGGTCCACAAAACAGATCAAAACTGTAACCTATTATTTCAAAGTGGGCTAAAAGATGTTAGGAAAAACAATGCGAAAGATGAAAGAACATGGATCGAGGAGGGAATGGGAAGTTATTGTTTAGTGGCTATAGAGTCTCTGTTTGGGATGGTGGAAAAGTTCTGGAAATGGTAAATGCTGATAAATGCCACCTATGGGTGTTTGGTTTTAGTTGATCTTCTTCCATGAAAGGGTTTGGAGAGATTCAGAAGCTATGCTGCTGCCTCCATCTTTCTGATGTCCTGCTCAATCTTTTGACATAATTATTTTGAATTTGCACAGTGGTGATGGTTGCACAGCATTGTGAATGTATTTAATGTCACTGAATTGTATACTTGAAAATGGTTGAAATAATAAATTTTGTTTTATGTATATTTTACCATAATAAAAAAAAGATGAAAGAACAGCATAAACCAGAATTAGGTAAGATGATAGAACTCAAGACAGAATTCAAAATAAAAGAAAAAAGTTTCAGAAATGAGGACTAAATTTAAAATAATACAAGAGTGGGGACTTCCCTGGTTGTCCAGTGGTTAAGAATCCACCTTGCAGTGCAGGGGATGCAGGTTCGGTCCCTGGTTGGGGAACTGAGATCCCACATGCTGCAGGGCAACTAAGCCCGCACGCCGCAACTACTGAGCCCACGTGCTCTGGAGCCCACGCGCCACAACTGGAGAGCCCACGAGCCGCAAGGAAGAGCCCACGCACTGCAACAAAGAGCCCACGTGCTGCAACTAATACCCGACACCTCCAAAAATAAATAAGTTAATTAATTAAATAAATTAAATAAAATAATACGAGTGAATGAACATAATGGATAATGCCTTAAGAGAAACAAACAAGAAGAGGAAAAAATTTTTTTAAATCAAAAAGAAGATAAAAAGAATTTTAGAGAAATGGCAAACATAACAGATAGGCAAGAAAGAGTCAGGACAGCTCTGAAAAGAGAAATATAAATACGTATAAGGGGCTTTCCTGGTGGTGCAGTGGTTAAAAATCCTCCTGCCAATGCAGGGGATATGGGTTCGATCCCTGGCCCAGGAAGATCCCACATGCCATGGAGAAGCTAAGCCCGTGAGACACAACTACTGAGCCTGTGTGCCACAACTACTGAAGCCCACGCGCCTAGAGCCCGTGCTCGGCAACACGAGGAGCCACCGCAATGAGAAGCCCGCTTGCCGCAACTAGAGAAAGCCTGCGCACAGCAACAAAGACCCAAAGCAGCCAAAAATAAATAAATAAATACATTAAAATATATATATACGTATAAGAATCTGTTATACCATAAAAGTGACATTTCAAATCAGTGGGACAGATTAGTCAATAAGTTGTGATACATAAATGTTGGGGTATAAATATTTCTCTGGAAGGATCCACAGCACGGCCAAAGCAGATGTCTCTGAGGAGGGAAATGTGTGGCTGGGGAACGTGGGGAAAAGGGTCACTTTTCATTGAATACCCTTGTGTACCTTTTCTAGTGTTCTGTCATGTGAATCTATTACCTCTGAAGTTTGCCTGAGTTCAAACCCCAGTTCCCCCAATTGCTAGCTCTTAATCTAGGGCAAACTCTTCACACTCTCCAAGCCTCTTAATCTGTGAAGTAAGGTCAGTAACTCAGCCTGGTGCTGCCTGGCACAGAATAAACTCTCAAAAAATGGACATTATTAGTGAAAAAAACCCAAATGCCCATCAGTGGATGAATGGATTTTTTTAAATGTGGTGGATATGTGAAATATTATACAGCCATAAAAAGGAATGAAGTACTAACACATGCTACAACATGGACGAACTTGAAAACATTATGCTAAGTGAAAGAAGCCAGAGACAGCGGTCACATTTGTATTATTTCATGAAATGTCCAGAAAAGGCAAAACCATAGCAACAGAAAGCAAATTAATGGTTGCCAGGGCTGAAGGAAGAGGGGATGAAGAGTGCCTGCTGATGCTTAAGGGGGCTTCTTTTTGGGGTGATGAAAACGTGATGGGTTAGATGCCGGTGATGGTTGCATAGGCTTGTGGATGTACTAAATGACACTGAATTTGCAGTTTCAGAAGGTGAATTTTATGGCATGTGAATGACATCTCAAAAAAATAATTTTGAAAATGAAAATTGCCCATTTTCCCATAGTCACTATCCACTGTCTCCATCTCTCCCTTCTCCCCACTGCATTCCTTTTCACGCCCAGCCCTGCCGCTCTCTCCCATCGTCACTCCCTCGAGCTGCCCCACGAGGCCTCCCAGGGAGCCTCTGAACCCCTGGGCGCCTGCGTCCTGTGGCTGTTGGAGCTGCTGCCCAGTGCGCGTGCCCCCACCACTCTCACCCGTGAGAGTGGACGCTTCCGTCGGATTTTTTCTCATGCGTTTCAGTAGATGGTGATGTTTACAAAAGGCGGCACGTGCCCTGCTCAATGGAGGAAGCCCCTCAAGTTAATATTTAGGCGCGTGCAGAAGTTTGATCTCGTCCACCAGTAACCTCAGGATGCTGTGCTCTGAAAGCCAGGTTGGCCGCCTACGGGCATCTGCAAATACAGAGGACTTCAGAGGCATTTGGGCCTCAAATTGAGTCCTTGTACCTCCACATGGGATGTGACCTCAGCCCTTTGCTGCACCTCTGTAAGTGAAGTGGCACAGGAATACCGGCCTTGCCTGTCTTTGCCAAGGTTAACTGAAGAGCGCATTCGCTCCCCTCGTGCTTAGGTGTTGAGTACATCGTGATTTACATACCAGGCCCTATTCGTGGGCCTCCTGATGCAGCAGTTCCCTTGGCTCTGCCCCTGTCGTCAGCTGCCCCTAGGATAACTCTGAGCCCTAGCCACTTCTCTGGTAGATTTCCCTATTCCCCCACTATAGTCACACCTGAATAAGGCAACTCAGACCTTTCAGAGATGTGTCCTGAACCTCTTGTTTTCTGAAATACCTATCTGGTGGTTGTGAGACTTAAGGCCAGCGTCCCCGAGAGACTTTTTCTATTTCTCCTAGTAAACCTAGACTCATCTTCTGTCACCTTCAACTCTACTCCAATTGTGTTCTTTCAACCCAGACCTCTGACCCTGCTTTTTACTTCTGCCATTTCATCCTCACTCCTGCTTCCTTTCCTAAATCCATACGTCTCTTTTGGCCTTCCTAGCCCTGGGCCAAGTTCCTTCCTCTTTGCTCAGTTTTTACCCCTTTCCTTCATTCTCCCATCCAACTTTCAGTCCTTCCTTTCTCACGCCCCAGTTAGCAGCATCTCAAAATTCTTAAGGTTTATTACTCATCTATTAATTGTATTCCATTTACTTATTCAGTTCTATACCTATCTTACCTATGTATGGAAGAACAGCTGGTAGCCAAGGTGGCACCAAGAATCCTAGCAGCTCTCACTTGACGTATCCGTAGTAGACAGCAATTTCCATTTCTTTTTCCCTCTCAGTGAAAAATTGCAGCTTCCCCGAAGAGGTGTATCTGGCAGCATTCTCACGTTGTTGAGCCCGCCTCTTCATGGCCTCTCGCTCTGGCCTCTGCTCTTGTTCGATGGGCTTTGACATGACTGGCTCAGGCACGTTGGGTTCCCTCCATGGAACTCGTTGCTTGCTGAAGTCTTGGCATAGAAGTTGGGTTTGGAGCTTGGATGGGGACTGGCGCTTAGTCACAGCAGGGGGAACAGGCTTCCCGCTGGAGAGAAGCGCCAGATGAAGTTTTGTAGGGTGCAGGCCTAAGAGCAGCAGACTGAGGGGACACGAGGCTGGGTATGGTTGGTCCAAGCCGGTTGGGTTGGGTTGGTCACAGTTGGCTGAGCTGGTTTGGCGGGACCTGGCAGAGAGGCAGGAACTGGCTGGGATGAATTGACTGCAGCAGGTTGAGCTGAGTCAGTAGAACCAGGCTGGGCACGGTAAGCCCCAGCAGGCCGATGTGAGGCCAGAGACTGTGGCCTCCGAGGAGCGGGTCGAGCTTGAGGCTTGTCCCAGGCAGAAAAAGGCAGAGGTATCAACTTGACCTTCCCAGGAGGAGGCCGCTCATACTGGGATGAGGATAGACACTCTGTTTCAGCACTGCTGACTGGTTTCTGGGCTTCGACTTGAGTTTTCTCAGCACTCTTACCCTCATGTGGGGTATGCCGCCATGGCTGGATGGCTGGGGGTCTTTGGGGTTGCTTGAATTTCCCAAGAGCCGACAGGAAGAGAGCCCAGTTTTCTTATCATCCTTCTTCCCCAGCGCATGAAGAACCTTCACAGACTCCAGCATGCGCATGCCTAGGGAGGTTCGAGGCTTTTTAAAGCTCAGTTTGGTGTTTTTTTCGCTTCGTCTCGGGAATTGTTGGCTTCTCTTCTGCCTTGACTTTGTTCCCTGACTGCTTGTTCTCTTCAGCCTTGTTTCTTCCTCTGGTCCTTTTGGTCTTTTCCTGCCCGTGGCTCTTAGTTTTGCTGATCTTTCTGGATGCAGCTTTCTGAGGTTTGCCTTGAGAGTGCTTGGCCGTGTTCACAGGAGCCCTGTCACTGACTGCAGCGTGGCATGTAACCACTTCTCCCCCTAACAGGCACTCTGGATTCTTTGGCTGGATTTTGGCCTTGGGAGCGCCACTGATAGGCTCAGAGGCTTTCTGTTTGTTCTTCCTGGGTTGATCAGAGGGAACCTTTATGACACTTGGCTTTTCCTGCACCTGATTCACCTTAAAGGCTCTGGCATCTTTGGCTTTGATCCCGTTGGGACCTTGGGATTGATCAAGATCTTTCAAAGAACTAAAGAGCTGGGGAAGGTGAATATCCTCCGCCAGTGTAGTAATGTCTGCAAGACCACTGCTGGATTCGATCCCATTTTCGAGTGTCCCTAGGTCCTCACGACTCAGGCTGTTCTTTCCCAGATCAGCATTTTCAGAACCAGGCTGCTCCTCTTGGCTGAGGGGATCGGTGCAGGCCAGCGGCTGGTGAATATCAGGGATTCCTAAAGGGAGTAGTGGAGGATCTTGGTTTTCTTTTGGGATGTGTTAGGCATCCAGAATCTTTGAAAGCTTGGTTTTAATATCATCCACGTGCTTACTCTCTATTTGTCCCTGGCTTGGAGCTGGAGGCAGGGCCAGGAGACGCCTGGCACTCTGGACTGGAGCTGTCACTGAAATGTCCCCAAGTTCAGATGCTGGGTTACTCTCAAATATGTGACTGTTTCTGCTACTGCAGGACTTGGGGAGTTCTTGAGTTTGTGTCACACAAAATGTCTGGCTTGGAGGTTGCAATCCCAGGGAATTTTTCATCACCAGGGATGTCTCCGTCACTACAAAGGAATCAAGGTAAAAGTCCAGTCCCTGGTAAGTGAGATGCTCCCGCTAAACTCCAACACAGCAATCATGTACCGTTCAAGGTACATGATTGCTGTGTTGGTGTTTAGGGGCAGGATGGGCGAGGCATTTCTAGTAACTCTTCTTAAGGATCATGGACAATGCCCTGTGCTACGAGATAAGCGGTGACTGTTGTAGTTCTTACTGGTGATCATTTCATGTCACTGATTCTTGGCTTTCTTTGTATTTCATAGGATTGTTATAAGTCCAATACAAAATGAGTCTTATTTTTAAAAAACTAAAGTGTTTTACAAAGCCTAGCATTCTCATGTAGAGTCTTTCCAATTCTCCCCACTTTCCTGAGAGGCTAAGAACACTTCACACCATGAACTAGGAGAGGGGGTAGAGCCCTTTCTGATGAAATACATCAACAAAGACAGAGTCTTAGCCTGCTTGCTCTCTGGACAGGATCTCGGACCACAAGGTCTTCAATCCTGGTATAAATGAAGGAAGTGAGGACAGTTCAACTGGCACTCTCATAACAAGAGTTCTGAAACACCTTCCAAAGAGACTGTAGCAGTAGATCAGGGAAGGGAATGCTACAGTGTGGTAGTACAGGGGGAATGATCGGCTACAGCAGTGAAAAATGTGGTACCTATTGGTGTGCTCTCGGGGTTCTTGTACATGTAGCATAGATGACCTTTACAGTGTCCCTCCCACCTTCCCACCTGCATTAGGTGTTCTGTTTTTTTTTTTTAATTTGTTTATTTATTTTTTGAACTTATTTATTTTATGTATTAATTTTTTTGGCTGCACTGGGTCTTCATTGCTGTGCACGGGCTTTCTCTAGTTGCGGCTAGCGGGGGCTACTCTTGGTTGCGGTGTGCGGGTTTCTCATCGCAGTGGCTTCTCTTGTTGCGGAGTATGGGCTCTAGGCGCATGGGCTTCAGTAGTTGTGGCTCCCGGGCTCTAGAATGCAGGCTCAGTAGCTGTGGCACATGCGCTTAGTCGCTCCACTGCATCTGGGATCTTCCCTGACCAGGCCTCGAACCCGTGTCCCCTGCCTTGGCAGGCGGATTCTTAACCACGGCGCCACCAGGGAAGCCCTAGGTGTTCTCATATAGAGTCTAAAAACAGAGAGCACTGAGCGAAGGTAGTGCTTATTAAAGGCTCAGGATCTAAATTCTACCTGTCTGTACACCACTTCCCAGCTGTAGATTTGACCCCATTTTTGAATGCTGACCTCATTCTTCAACTTTCTTGCTGTTTGTGGGGCTTGCACTTTGGCATTTTCTTAAAAGCTAAACATAAACTTACCATATGACCCAGCAATTCCAGTCCTGCGTATATATGCAAAAGAAATGAAAACCTATGTCCACAGAAAAACTTTTACAAAAATGTTCATAGCAGCATGATTCACGTTATCCGGAAAAAAAAAAAAAAAATGAAACAATCCAAATGTCCAACAACTGGCAACTGGATAAACAAAATGTGGTAGAGCCATACAATGGAATACTAACCAGCAATAAAAAGGAGTACTGGTACACACTATAACAAGGATGAATCTTGAAAACATCATGCTAAGAAGCTAGATGCAAAGACTAGATATTATATAATTCTATTTACATGAAATGTGCAGAAAAGGAAAAAGGCAGATTGGAGGTTGTCTGGGGCTGGGAATGTGGATTGATTGCAAACAGGTATAAGGGACTTTTCTGGGTAACAGAAGTGTTCTAAAACTGGATTGTGGTGATGATTGCACAGCTCTGTAAATTTACTAAAAATAATTGAATTGTATACTTAAAATGGATGTATTTTATGGTATGTAAATTAAACTTCTATAAAGTGTTTTAAAAATCTCTGTAAAGATATGCCAGAACAAGTCACACTGAGTAGCTCTGGAAAGGAAAGATGGGTGCCTGGGAAACGGGAGAGGGAAGACACTGTATCAAATACTCCTTTCTATATTTTTAATTTTGTACCATGTATTGTCAGTTTAAGAAATGAGAATAAACAAAACAAAAACTTACAAGGAAGAGTGTGGCAATAAAGGTTTAATGGCTTTGGTGAGTTCAATAGGAGTAAAACATATGTTAGGCCATAGAAATGTTCTAGCTTACAGAAAGGAAGATGATAAATCCTCTGTCACCATCTGAAGCACAACATGCTTAGTTCAAAGGGACATGCTTAAAAACAGGATGTCAACAAATAGACCCAGAAGCTGTCAACTTAGGAAAGGGGAGTAGAAAGGATGACCTGTGAGAAACGGTTCAAAGAGTGAAGACCTGAGGGAAAATACTTCAGGGAAGGAAGTGGGGACCTGAGAGGTAGAAGATTAGGTCTCTTTTGTGCCTTCAGAGAGCAGAACTGGAAGCAGAGCCAGGAAATCTAGTACAGGCAGATTTTGGATCTTTTTAAGTTTTAAAACCTTTGCCAGCTGGAGCCTTAGACAAATGGAACAAGTTGCCAATGAGCGGCAAGTGAGTGGTGGAGCTGTTGAAGCAGAGGCTGGAGCACCCTGTGGAGCAGAGGCAGCGGAAGTGTTGACGGTCCCTTCCGAGAACGAGTCTGAGAACCTCTGGCACTTCCAGAGGACATGGTATGCACCGCTGGGTGTAAAGCACACACGTTTACATCTGATTAAATGAGGGAGGAGCCTTGGTGTGTGTGTTTCTGCTTCTAGTTTCAATCTTTCTGATTAAGTTCATTCCTGCCTATAAAACGGTAAACATTTAAAAATAGAAAATAGTCTAAAAATAAATTCTTTCTCAACAAAATGTATCTAGTTAGCCCTCTAGGATGGTGAAAATCAAAAGGACAGACGCCAACAAGTGTTTTCAAGGATGTGGAGAAATGGGAACCTTCATACATTGCTGCTAGGAATGCAAAATGGTAACAATACTTTGCATAACAGTCTGGTAGTTCCCCAAATGGTTAAATATAGAGTTAACTGTATTATCCAGAGTATATCCATTCATCGGCATATGCCCAAAAGAAATGTAAAATACGTCCACACAAAAACTTGTACATGGATGTTCACAGCAGCTTTGTTAATAGTAGCCAAGCAGTGGAAGAAATGCAAATGTCCAGTAACTGATGAATAGATAAGTGAAATATGTGCATTCATACAGTGGAATATGATTTGGCCATAAAAAGGAATGAATACATGCTACAGTGTAGATGAACTCTGAAAATATTAAGTGAAAGAAGCCAGTCACAAAAGATCACATGTTGTATGATTCCATTTACATGAAATGTCCAGAATAATGAAATCTATAGAGACAGAAAGCAGATTAGTAACCACAGCCGGGGCAGGGGCTGGGGCAGGGGTGGGAGATTGGGAGAAATGAGTGACTGCTAATGTACATAGGGTGTTTATGGTAGGTGTTGAAAATGTCTTAAAATTAAACTGGGGTGACGGTTGCACAGCTCGGTGAATACACTGAAACACACTTAACTGTACGCTTTAAATAGGTGACTTTTATGGTATGTTAAGGATCTCAAGAAAGCTATAACAATGTGTTTATTCATGTACGCAAACTAAAATACATGTCGATTATGAAGCCTTATTTGGAGAAAAAAGCTTCTCGGGCTCTCTGTTCTTACATCTTCTGTTACTGAATCAGGGGTACAAGAACAATGGAAGGTGACCAACAGCGTCATTTCCATTTAACAGTGGACAGTCCCAACAAAAATGTGGGCGCTGGGTATTGTACGTTTGGTGCAGTGCTACACACACTACGGCTAGCACTAAGTGCAAACCGTCAGAACCGTGCCGTCACGCTAATTTGACTTCCACAGATTCAATCAATAACCACAATTCACAGGTCTGCACTGTGTGTGACAATTTGTGCTGAGGACCCACCATGGGATAGAACATAGAACTGTTGCTGAATTCATTTACAGATGCCGTCGGTAAACCACAACAATCCACTTTCCTTAGTCCGTGGGAGAGTCTCAGGCATTTCCTCTAATGATCTCATCATCCCTTAGCGCCTGGATGTGAATCAACCCACTCTGTTCTCTGCAACTGGGCTTACGCATAAAGATTGAAGTGACTACAAGTCAACTCACATTATCAGCTACCATGATTTAAGCTTTCTGTTGCAGAGAGTCTTGAAAGGAGATACACACTGGCTGGCTTCTTCTGTTATAATTTCTATTATTGTGAGAGTAAACTCACCTGTTAATGCCTTATTACAACTGGGGAAAAAGTAACTGCCACCATCTCAGAGATGTTTCAGGCTTTTTGTAGTACTTTTTAGTTTAATTAAAATCTAGGTGAAATTCATTCCCGTGTTCATTGATCAGACAAACCATCATAGAGACCCAGGGGGGGAAAAAGAAAAGCTTTTCAATTAAATAATGACTTTTTAGGTGGAAACTGAACTTAGGAAAACATCTCTAATATAGGAAAAAGGCTGTATTTTCTTACATCACCTTATACAGCTATTCTTCATGTATGAAGATTGTTATTGCTGACCTTCTGCCGGCAAGGTGCCTGCTGAAAGATGCTTTTCTTTCAGAAAAATGGGTTTATGCTCATTTATTTATAACCACTAAAGTTTAGGACCAGAGATACACATTGATAAGACAGAGTCAAAATTAGAAATACAGTCGATGGCACCAAAAGACAGTCTTTTCTTGTGAAAAGTTTTTAGATATGCACCGTTCAAACTGGCAACTGGCGTTTCAGTACGAAAACGTACTAGCTCGTCTGCCCCCAAAATAACATTTTGACGTAGATTTAATTCTGAAAGGCAAGATTAGAACTTCTAAAAGCAGGAACTAAGGTGATAACTGTCTAGTAGTCACCATCAGAAAATCAGAACTGGTCAATTACTTCTGCAAGTATGGTAGATGATAACTCTAATATATCCTCCCCCTCAAATCAAAAATGCATTGCGCCTGCAGAATGGTCCTCAGAAAATTTCTTTTCATACATGAATGAGTAAAGATTGCAGAGACATAACGAATCTGAATAATGCCAAAATTCCAGGCCATGAGACTGTAGAGTTAAAATGTAATGGAAGTACTTGTCATTAGAACCGAGGTCAAGAAACTAACAGGATGGTAAGGTTCCCAGATAGTGGCTGGGTTTGGGGTAGAAAAGAAAGAAAATCAAGAGCTAAAGCCCTCAATATACAGGAAAAACTGGAAGGTTAGCAAATGATCATTAAAATCTTGTAGAGGGTGGTAGAGCTAGATGACTTAAGTCCCAAAGGATTTTCTATCAGGTTTGAAAAATTATGGTCTGGAAGTGACCCTCTCACTCTCTGCTTCTCTGCATTCTCTGAAATCTTTCCTCTTAGCTTTAGTATTTGTGAGGATTATGATCACCTTTTTTACATGGATGGCTCTAAAATCTTTATTCCACTCATGACATACTCATGAGGTCATACGTAGCTATGTTTTTAGATAGTTTCACTTGGATGTTTTGATCTAACTTCAACTTTAATCAATAAAACTCCTTCATATTTCAGTCAGAATTAGTTTCCTCTTCCAATCTCTCCATTTTGATAAGGTGTTTGCATAGTATTTTAGTTGCTTTGGGTAGAAATTTCAAAAGAACCACGGCTATTAATTACCAAGTCCAAGTGATGAGAGTCCAGCTTAGTTTCTTCTCATAAATTAATTGATGAATATCACTTTCTTATTTAAAAATCTCTGCTGACAATTAGCTAAACATTTGGCAATAAAATTATATCTAGACACACAAAATAAATTCCATGTGGATTAAGTGTTTAAATGCATTGCCCTCCACCCTAAATAAGTATTAAAAAAAAAAAAAAAAAAGGAGAATACTTTTTTATAATCTTGTGGTTGGGGACATCTTTCTTAGCATGGAAAAAAGAAATAAAGAAGTTGAGTACACAACAATGCTATTACACTATTAATACAATATCAATAATGCTCAAGAATTAATAAGAAAAATTCTTCAGAGAAAAATGGGCAAAGGATATAAGCAGCTAATTCTCAAAACAAGAAATGTAAAGAGCAATCTCTGAAACCTAATATTTAAAAAATGCAATTTAAAGCAATGAGTTTTTTCACACATTAGATTAGCAAATATTAAAAAGACTGATACTACCCATAGTTGGCAAAGGAATGAAGAAACACATCCTCTCATACTTTTGGTGGGCACATATATTTGTACAAAATTCCCGGAGGGCACATAGTTAGAGGTGGGGAGGTCTACAGATTACTGACAGTCTTTTAAATTTCTATTATTAATGATCTACTTAGGATTTAAAACTTCTTGGTCAACTCTGTTAATTTATATTTTCTTAGAAAATCACCCATCTAATTTCGGTTTTAAAATATATCAGCCTAGGGCTTCCCTGGTGGCGCAGTGGTTGAGAATCTGCCTGCCAATGCAGGGGACACGGGTTCGAGCCCTGGTCTGGGAGGATCCCACATGCCGCGGAGCAACTAGGCCCGTGAGCCACAACTACTGAGCCTGCGCGTCTGGAGCCTGTGCCCCGCAACAAGAGAGGCCACGACAGTGAAAACCCCGCGCACCGCGATGAAGAGTGGCCCCCGCTTGCCACAACTAGAGAAAGCCCTCGCGTAGAAACGAAGACCCAACACAGCCAAAAAAATAAAATAAATAAATAAATAAAATCCAGCCATTCATATTAAAAAAAAAAAAAAAAAGGAAAAAAAAATATATATATCAGCTTAAAGTTGCATACAGTAATCTTTTTAAAAAAAACACTTCTTTGACTGTGGTTATACCCTTCCATACTATTAGTGTTGATCCTTTTCTCATGGTCAGAATAACCAGAGATTTGGTCTATTTTTTTTTTGAAAGAACCAGATCTTGGTTATATCGATCAATTCTGGGGACTGATTTATAGAATGCTTATTTCAATTGTTTCCTAGTTGAGTTTGTTGAACTAAAATATCATTGAAGGCTATACATTTTCCTCTCAATATAGATTTAGTCACATCCCGTAAGTTTTGGATATGTGCTTTTACTGTCATTAATGAAAAAAATTCTATAATCTCAATTTTTAGTTCTCCTGTAGCCCAAAAGCTTAGACTGTTTTAAAATGTTTATTTAAGGAAAAAGTTATAGTTGTTAAATTCCAACCTTATTGTACTGTGGTTAGAGAATATAAGCTTAGTTAGAAATGTTCTACTTTGCGGATTTATCAACATTTTGCCTAAATGTACAGTTAATTTTTGTAAATATTCCGTGGGCATTTGGAACAACTGTGGCTGCTGTGTTTTGGGAATAAAGTTTTCTATAGATACTTTAAATCAAACTTCTTAATATTGCTATTAAAATCTTCCATATCTTTTATCTGTTATATGTCAAAATCTGATAAAAACAATGAAAATATCCCATTCTTGTACTTTTGTCACGTTGTATATTGTAATTATGTCTGGATGAACATATGAATGCACTCTGGTTGAAAGCACAGCAGTAATTTTGGAAGTCTCTGAAAGACTCTTTCTTCCCTTGGAAATTACAGAGTGGAGATAGGGTAGATTCTCAAGACAAGTAACATTTAATTAGAAATGACCCCAAAACGCTACCTTTCCATGGTATAGAAACTTGTATTTCTAATCCGGAAAAACTATAAATTATTGGCAGAAAGGTGGAAGTATAGGAATTTTCATGCATTGCAGGTAGGAATATAGACTGGAAATTAATTTGGTACTAATGTAGAAAATTAAGTATACATATAGCTTATGATCCAAGATTTCCACTTCTGGGTCTGTGCAACAAAGGTAGTCTCACAAGGTCCATAAGGCAATATGGACAAGGATGTGCACTGCTGGTGTTTTGCCTTGTTGGGAATTGACGGCGACCTGGGTGTCCATTACAGGGCAAGTGCATAGGTAGATTGGTAGATGCACTCCATGGAGTACTATGCAGTGATCAGAAACCTGAATTAGACGTGTGTATAGCAATGTGATGAATCTTAAAAATACAAGCTTAGTGAAAATAACAAAAGTAATGACATACCTTTTATATACATTGAAAATACATGACAACACAGAATACATATTTTGTAAGAACTCTTGTAAGCCAAAAGATATTTACATAACAAGGCCAGTTCCGACGGGAGGACAGGAATGAGGATGGGATATGGGAATGAAATTTTAAAAAGAGAGGCCATGAACCTAGGAGTATACTTAACTCAACTCTTGGCAGCTGAAGTTAAAAAAATTTTTTTAACTTTATCTTGGCATAGAAACTGCGTACTAATTCTATGCTTTCGCTCTGCTTCTAGAAGGATTTGTTATGACTAGATTGGAGGTTCAAACAGGTACTTTAGGCAGAAACTAGAACACAATGAAAAGCTTGAGAATTCTCTCTTCCAGCTCATAACTAACGTTTTATGTTTGATCAGTCTGGCTGAGGTCACTTTTTAATTAATGTCACAAAGAAATTTTTATGGTTTCATAGTAGAAAAGATGTGCTTCTTGTTTAAAAAAAAACATGAAAAATTTTTTTTAAAAAAAGTATAATCCCATAATCTTAAAATAATCTGCTAATATTTAATTTTGATCCAGTCGTATAAATACATGTAAATATTATATCTTGCTTTTTACCTCTTAGCATATAATGAAATGTATCCTTGGGTTCCAAGATACTGCTTTGGACTGTTGTTTCTCTCCATATATGTGTGATTGTGAAGAGTGATACGAAATTAGCCTGTTTTATAAAAATGTAAGAAACACTGGTAAACATTTAATTAAATATTACTAAAGCTCTCATTTTATTCTCTCATGGAGGTCTCTTTGTTTGGTAGTTAGTTTGTGTTGTTCATTTGCCCCACTGCTGAAAACGTGGGCAACTGGAAATAATGAGAGGTCAAAAATACAGAGAAATTATTCATCTTCAGCTTTTTCTCTGTAAACAAAAACTGTTAAATATGGCTTCTTTTGTACTGACAGTAGTAAACTATCCCTTTTCTTTGATCCCAGTATACACCCAGACATTGAGAGAAAAAGATGGGAAAGGGAGGGGGAAAGAAAGAAAAAACAAGAAGGAGAGAGAGAAAGAGCACAGAGACAAACACAGCAAGAACATGAGAGAAGGAGAGGAGAAAAGGAGTAAGCAGAAGAACAAGAGAGCTACACAGCAGAGACAGTGAGACAAGAGACAGCATGGGGTGGGGTGGAGGAGAGCACAAGTGCACAGAATGCGGGTGCACAGAGGCAGAGAGAAAGAACACAGAAGCAGACAGGGTGCAAAGACACTGTAATAAGAGAAAAGCATGAACTATAGAGCCTGGGGACAGCCTGCATAGACACAGCAGAGAGAGGCACAGAAAGAATGAGTCAAAGAAAGAGTAGGTGTAATCAAAGGAAGAAGGGAAGAACAAGCAGGCAGTTGCACTTATTCCCTTATATTCACTCTTAACCCCTCAAATGTACATGTCCTGGGTACACATGTTCAGGGGGAAAAAAGCATTAGCATATCTAAGGAAACCTGGGTTAAAGATAAGATAGGCAGTTCCAAAAAGAAGAAATACGGTCGATCAACACACAAAAGAAACTAAAAACTCCATGTGATTAAAGAAACGTGGATCAGGATAGATACCATATTTCTGGCCAATGTGGCAAGTATTAACAAGGATGCTGTTGGCAGGTATTGACCAAAATATTATTGCACATTACTGGTGAACAAATAATTGAATCAACATTTCAGAAGGACAATTTAGTAGTGTGGCTTAAACATTTTTAATGTGCCTACTTGGTAACCCAGAAATTCCATGTTTAGAAATGTTTCTCAAGGAAATTGAAAAATTCAGAAAGATGTAACAAGACTACCCATCGAAGTGCAGATTATGATAAAGAAAAATTCCAAAAAAACTTAAATATCTGTCATTAGGAACTAACTAAATATTATATTTATACAATGGAACCCATAAAGCTATTAACAATGACTACATAAATCTTTATTTACTGCATAGAAAGATGTCTATGATATACTAAGTGCAGAGCTTCAAAACAATACATATATTGTATTCATACATATACATAGTATGTATTCATACATATGTATTCATACATATACATAGTATGATTTCATTTTTTTGGACTGTTGTTTCTCTCCATATATGAACATGATTTTGAAGACTGGTATGAAATCGGCCTGTTTTATAAAAGTGTAAGAAACACTGGTAAACATTTAATTAAACATTAATAAAGCTCTCATTTTATGCTCTCATGGAGTTCTTCATTTGATATTTAGCTTCATTAGATTGCAGACCTAATAAAATAGATCCAAGATAGGCAGTAGGTATGTGAATCATAAAATATAAACCTGGAAGCTTATCTGTAATGTTAATCACGACTATTTCAGGATGGTGAGAATTATGGGTGATTTCCAAGGTCTTTATATTTTATATATTATCTAAACTCTTTATATTTAGTTACCTTTTTACTTTTATACTCAAAAGTAATAAAATATCTTTTTTGACCAAAGTATTTAGTAATAAAGAGAAGAGAGAGATGTAAAGTGGTAGAAGCATCAACCACAGGCAAGCCCTCCACTCCCCAGTCTATGATAAGGAGAGACATAAGCATGGTTCTAGCTGAGAGGAAGGAGCCTACAGAAAAGGAAGAAATGGAATATAAAAGAGAGAGCGAAAACAAAACTGAGAAAACAGATAATGGATTTTAGAAAATATGACAGCACAGAGACCTTAATGAACCTTTTCTTTCATAACTGAAAGACACAAACAAAAAACATCAAAAAGTAAAAAAATAGGGCTTCTCTGGTGGCACAGCGGTTGAGAATCCGCCTGCCAAGGCAGGGGACATGGGTTCGAGCCCTGGTCAGGGAAGATCCCACATGCCGTGGAGCAACTAAGCCCGTGTGCCACAGCTACTGAGCCCATGTGCCACAACTACTGAAGCCCACATGCCTAGAGTCCGTGCTCCACAACAAGAGAAGCCACCACAATGAGAAGCCTGCGCACCACAACGAAGAGTAACCCCCACTCGCCACAACCAGAGAAAGCCCGTGCACAAAGCCCCAAACGCAGCCAAAATAACTAACTACATAAATAAACAAATTTATTAAAAAAGTAAAAAAATATTCAGAATCTAGGGAACAGACTCAACTCACACCACAAAATCCCAGAAATAATGTCTAAAGAAACAACTGGGAATAAATATAAGGAGCCACCACAAAGCTCTTCCTACACAAAGGACCATACAGCAGAAGGGTAAAAGGTGAGTCAACAATTCAAAATATCCCACTGGTATCTCAGAAAGGGGACTGAGGTAATAAGTGGCCCAGGAGAAAGATAAATGTCCCAATTGGAGACACGTTCCCTGTGAAAAAATAGCTCCTTATGTCCTTGCCAGAATGGTTCACTGTATGCCTACTCTGGCCAGGAAGAAGTCAGAAAAAGGGATGGGAAATAACCTTTTAAGTCTAAATGTCTTAGTTTTATTACTAAGATTTGCTAGAAAAAAATAAGGCCTCAGCCATATCACTGCCCACACGACAATGCTATGAAAGCAGCTGCCAGGTGACTTTACAGTAGTGTAATAGCAAAACCCCAAGGGCATGTCCTATAGAACAAGATACTTTCCTCACCTCCACACTTGATAAGGTGGCCATCAATTTATGAGTTTCAAAACAATGGCAGAGAAAAATGTCACCTACTGTAGCTGTCCAGAGTCCTAGAATCAATTACTATCTTTCTGCCTTTCCCAAACTCTGAGGGGCAAAAGAAATACAAGCCATACACAATGAGCCTTCAAGTTCATGTCCTAGGAAGGGGACTCAAGCAGTATCTTGTAAATAGGTAATAAGGTCATCAAATGTGATCAAATAAATGGTTGTGATCAAATAAATGGCTTCCACAGAACTGTTTTGAGACAAAGGTCATCTGAAAACAAAAGAGAAGGATTTATGAAAATATTCTATAGCATTAAAGTGGAAGAAAGGGGGCTTCTCTGGTGGCGCAGTGGTTAAGAATCCGCCTACCAATGCAGGGGACACGGGTTCGAGCCCTGGTCTGGGAAGGTCCCATATGCCGCGGAGCAAGAAAGCCAGGGTGCCAGAATTACTGAGCCTGTGCTCTAGAGCCTGCGAGCCACAACTACTGAGCTCACGCGCCACAACTACTGAAGCCTGTGTGCCTAGAGCCCGTGCGCCACAACAAGAGGAGCCACGGCAATGAGAAGCTCCCGCACCACAATGAAGAGTAGCCCTCGCTCACCACAACTAGAGAAAGCCTGGGCGCAGCAATGAAGGCCCAATGCAGCCAAAAATAAATAAATAAAATAAATAAATGTATAAAGAAACAAGTGGAAGAAAGGAAGGAAAAAAAGAAGGGAAAGAGAAAGAATTTATTTTGCCAGAAGGTTTACCCATTTTAGTCAATAAAGAATTTGTACTCTCACTCTAGAGAAAATTTAAAAAGAACATGGACTTAATGAAATGGATCCAAGATAAGCTAGGACAATACAGGGAGACTAAAAGGTAGTTGACAAATTAACACACTTCATCCAAAAATTAATGAATGTCTGCCATGTGTTGGAAAACCAAGGACAGGTACCAAAGGAAAAAAACTGACAGAAATGAAGGGAGACATAGACAATTCAATAGTAATAGCTGGAGACTGCAATAGTACACTTTCAAAATGGATAGAAAAACTCGACAGACCAATAAGGAAATAGAAGGCTTGAACAACACTATAATCCAACTAGACCTAAAGACATATACATAATACTCCAACCAACAGAAGCAGAATACACATTCTTCTGAGGGAACATAATAATGTTCTCCAGGAGAGACCATGTGCTAGGCCATAAAACAAGTCACAATATATTTACAAACTATACAAAGTATGTTTTCTGACCACAATGGAATGAAACTAGAAATCAATAAGGAAATTTGGGAAATTCAAAAATATAGAGAAATTAAATGACACACTCTTAACTACCAATGTTCAAAGAAGAAATCACAAGGGCAATTAGAAAATACTTTGAGATGAATGAAAACGAAAGCAAAACATCCCAAAACCTTTGGGATGCAGTGAAGGCAGAGCTTACAGATATTTGTATCTGTAAATGTCCATATTAAAAGAAGAAAGATTTCGAAACTATAACCTCACCTTCAACCTTAAGAAACCAGAAAAAGAAGACCAAATAAAACCCAAAGCAGGCAAAATGAAGGAAATTATATAGATTAGAATGAAAATAAATGAATCAGAGAATCAAAAAAAGAGAAAAATCAAAGAAATCAAAAGTTGGTTCTTGGAAAAGGTCAACAAAAATGGACAAATCTTTAGCTAGAATTCACCAAAAGCAAAAAGGGGAAAACTCAAATCATTTACATTAAGAATGAACCAGGGGATGTTACTACCAATCACACAGAAATTAAAAAGGATCATAAGGGAATATTATGAACAATCACATGTCAACAAATTAGGTAACCCAGATGAAATAGACAAATTCCTAGAAAAACAACCTAGCAAAACTGACTCAAGCAAAAATAGAAAATCTGAACAAACCTATAATAAGGACAGAGGCTGAGTCAGTAATCAGAAAACACCCCCCAAAGAAAAGCCCAGGCCCAAACTGGTGAATTCTAAAAAACATTTAAAGTAGAATTAACAACAACCATTCACAAACTCAAAAAACAACATCATCATCAAAACAAAATGAGAAGAAGGATTACTTCCCAATTCTTTCTATAAGGAGATTATTACCCTGATAAAAAAGGCAAAGATACAGTAAAACTACAGACCAATACCCCTTATGAATATAGAAGGAAAATCCTCAACAAAATACTAGCAAACTGAATCCAGCAACACAGAAGAGGGATTATACATTAAAACCAAGAGGAATTTATCCCAGGAAGGCAAAGTTGGTTCAATATATGATTATCAATCAACGTAACACACCATCTTCATAAAGAAAACATAGGATCATTTCATTATACGTAGAAAAAGCATATGGCAAAACCCAAAACCCTTCCATAATAAAAACACTCAACAAAACAGGAATAGAAGTTCCTCAACCTGATAAACGGCATTTATAAAAAAAACTCACAGCTAACATCATGCTTAATGACCAGAAAGATTTCTCCTTAAAATCAGGAACAAGACAAGGATACTCATTCTTAACACTTCTATTCAACACAGTACTGGAGGTTCTAGCAAGGGCAACTAGGCAAGAAAAAGAGATAAATGACATGATATCGGAAAGAAGAAGGAAAACTATCTCTCTTTGCAAATGACACAATATTTTATATAGAAAACACTAAGGAACACACAAACACAAATTACTCAAACTTATAAGCAAGTTCAGCAAAGTTGCAGGAACCAAAATACATACAAAAACCAGTAATATTCCTGTACCACAAGGAAAATTCCCAAAATGAACTTAAGAAACCAATACTAGTTACACTGGTATCAAAAAGAATGAAATACTCAGGGATACTTTTTTTTTTTTAAACATCTTTATTGAAGTATAATTGCCTTACAATGGTGTGTTAGCTTCTGCTTTATAACAAAGTGAATCAGTTATACATATACAATATGTTCCCATTTCTCTTCCCTCTTGCATCTCCCTCCCTCCCACCCTCCCCATCCCACCCCTCTAGGTGGTCACAAAGCACCGAGCTGATCTCCCTGTGCTATGCGGCTGCTTCCCACTAGTTATCTATTTTACATTTGGTAGTGTATATATGTCCATGACACTCTCTTACCCTGTCACATCTCACCCCACCCCCTCCCCATATCCTCAAGTCCATTCTCTAGTAGGTCTGTGTCTTTATTCCCGTCTTGCCACTAGGTTCTTCGTGGCCTTTTTTTTTTTTTTTCCTTAGATTCCGTATATATGTGTTAGCATACTGTATTTGTTTTTCTCTTTCTGACTTACTTCACTCTGTATGACAGACTCTAACTCCATCCACCTCATTACAAATATCTCCATTTCATTTCTTTTTATGGCTGAGTAATATTCCATTGTATATATGTGCCACATCTTCTTTATCCATTCATCTGTCGATGGACATTTAGGTTGCTTCCATGTCCTGGCTATTGTAAATAGAGCTGCAATGAACATTTTGGTACATGACTCTTTTTGACCTATGGTTTTCTCAGGGTATATGCCCAGGAGTGGGATTGCTGGGTCGTATGGTAGTTCTATTTGTAGTTTTTTAAGGAACCTCCATACTGTTCTCCGTAGTGGCTGTATCAATTTACATTCCCACCAACAGTGCAAGAGTGTTCCCTTTCCTCCACACCCTCTCCAGCATTTATTGTTTCTAGATTTTTTGATGATGGCCATTCTGACCGGTGTGAGATGATATCTCATTGTAGTTTTGATTTGCATTTCTCTAATGATTAATGATGTTGAGCATTCTTTCATGTGTCTGTAGGCCATCTGTATATCTTCTTTGGAGAAATGTCTATTTAGGTCTTCTGCCCATTTTTGGATTGGGTTGTTTGTTTTTTTGTTATTGAGCTGCATGAGCTGCTTGTAAATCTTGGAGATTAATCCTTTGTCAGTTGCTTCATTTGCAAATATTTTCTCCCATTCTGAGGGTTGTCTTTTGGTCTTGTTTATGGTTTCCTTTGCTGTGCAAAAGCTTTTAAGTTTCATTAGGTCCCATTTGTTTATTTGTGTTCTTATTTCCATTTCTCTGGGAGCTGGGTCAAAAAGAATCTTGCTGTGATGTATGTCATAGAGTGTTCTGCCTATGTTTTCCTCTAAGAGTTTGATAGTGTCTGGCCTTACACTTAGGTCTTTAATCCATTTTGAGTTTATTTTTGTGCATGGTGTCAGGGAGTGTTCTAATTTCATACTTTTACATGTACCTGTCCAATTTTCCCAGCACCACTTATTGAAGAGGCTGTCTTTTCTCCACTGTATATGCTTGCCTCCTTTATCAAAGATAAGGTGACCATATGTGTGTGGGTTTATCTCTGGGCTTTCTATCCTGTTCCATTGATCTATATTTCTGTTTTTGTGCCAGTACCAAACTGTCTTGATTCCTGTAGCTTTGTAATATAGTCTGAAGTCAGGGAGCCCGATTCCTCCAGCTCCATTTTTCGTTCTCAAGATTGCTTTGGCTATTCGGGGTCTTTTGTGTCTCCATAGAAATTGTGAAATTTTTGGTTCTAGTTCTGTGAAAAATGCCAGTGGTAGTTTGATAGGGATTGCATTGAATCTGTAGATTTCTTTGGGTAGTAGAGTCATTTTCACAATGTTGATTCTTCCAATCCAGGAACATGGTATATCTCTCCATCTATTTGTATCATATTTAATTTCTTTCATCAGTGTCTTATAATTTTCTGCATACAGGTCTTTTGTCTCCTTAGGTAGGTTTATTCCTAGATATTTTATTCTTTTTGCTGCAATGGTAAACGGGAGTGTTTTCTTAATTTCACTTTCAGATTTTTCGTCATTAGTGTATAGAAATGCAAGAGATTTCTGTGCATTAATTTTGTATCCTGCTACTTTACCAAATTCATTGATTAGCTCTAGGAGTTTTCTGGTAGCATCTTTAGGATTCTCTATGTATAGTATCATGTCATCTGCAAATAGTGACAGCTTTACTTCTTCTTTTCTGATTTGGATTCCTTTTATTTCTTTGTCTTCTCTGATTGCTGTGGCTAACACTTCCAAAACTATGTTGAATAATAGTGGTGAGAGTGGGCAACCTTGTCTTGTTCCTGATCTTAGTGGAAATGGTTTCAGTTTTTCACCATTGAGGACAATGTTGGCTGTGGGTTTGTCATATATGGCCTTTATTATGTTGAGGAAGGTTCCCTCTATGCCTACTTTCTGCAGGGCTTTTATCATAAATGGGTGTTGAATTTTGTCGAAAGCTTTCTCTGCATCTATTGAGATGATCATATGGTTTTTCTCCTTCAGTTTGTTAATATGGTGTATCACATTGATTGATTTGCGTATGTTGAAGAATCCTTGCATTCCTGGGATAAACCCCACTTGATCATGGTGTATGATCCTTTTAATGTGCTGTTGGATTCTGTTTGCTAGTATTTTGTTGAGGATTTTTGCATCTATGTTCATCAGTGATATTGGCCTGTAGTTTTCTTTCTTTGTGACATCTTTGTCTGGTTTTGGTATCAGGGTGATGGTGGCCTCGTAGAATGAGTTGGGGAGTGTTCCTCCCTCTGCAATATTTTGGAAGAGTTTGAGAAGGATAGGTGTTAGCTCTTCTCTAAATGTTTGATAGAATTCGCCTGTGAAGCCATCTGGTCCTGGGCTTTTGTTTGTTGGAAGGTTTTTAATCACAGTTTCAATTTCAGTGCTTGTGATTGGTCTGTTCATATTTTCTATTTCTTCCTGGTTCAGTCTCGGCAGTTTGTGCATTTCTAAGAATCTGTCCATTTCTTCCAGGTTGTCCATTTTATTGGCATAGAGTTGCTTGTAGTAATCTCTCATGATCGTTTGTATCTCTGCAGTGTCAGTGGTTACTTCTCCTTTTTCATTTCTAATTCTATTGATTTGAGTCTTCTCCCTTTTTCTCTTGATGAGTCTGGCTAATGGTTTATCAATTTTGTTTATCTTCTCGAAGAACCAGCTTTTAGTTTCATTGATTTTTGCTATTGTTTCCTTCATTTCTTTTTCATTTATTTCTGACCTAATCTTTATGATTTCTTTCCTTCTGCTGGCTTTGGGGTTTTTTTGTTCTTCTTTCTCTAATTGCTTTAGGTGCAAGGTTAGGTTGTTTATT
This sequence comes from Balaenoptera borealis, assembly GCF_965194805.1. Taxonomy (NCBI): domain Eukaryota; kingdom Metazoa; phylum Chordata; class Mammalia; order Artiodactyla; family Balaenopteridae; genus Balaenoptera; species Balaenoptera borealis. Next base: position 7,629 of record NW_028122759.1, on the reverse strand, counting down.
CGAGATGTTTCCTGTTTCTTGAGGTAGGCTTGTATTGCTATAAACTTCCCTCTTAGCACTGCTTTTGCTGCGTCCCATAGGTTTTGGGTCGTCGTGTCTCCATTGTCATTTGTTTCTAGGTATTTTTTGATTTCCCCTTTGATTTCTTCAGTGATCACTTCGTTATTAAGTAGTGTATTGTGTAGCCTCCATGTGTTTGTATTATTTACAGATCTTTTCCTGTAATTGATATCTAGTCTCATAGCGTTGTGGTCGGAAAAGATACTTGATACGATTTCAATTTTCTTAAATTTACCAAGGCTTGATTTGTGACCCAAGATATGATCTATCCTGGAGAATGTTCCATGAGCACTTGAGAAAAATGTGTATTCTGTTGTTTTTGGGTGGAATGTCCTATAAATATCAATTAAGTCCATCTTGTTTAATGTATCATTTAAAGCTTGTGTTTCCTTATTTATTTTCATTTTGGATGATCTGTCCATTGGTGAAAGTGGGGTGTTAAAGTCCCCTACTATGATTGTGTTGCTGTCGATTTCCCCTTTTATGGCTGTTAGTATTTGCCTTCTGTATTGAGGTGCTCCTATGTTGGGTGCATAAATATTTACAATTGTTATACCTTCCTCTTGGATCGATCCCTTGATCATTATATAGTGTCCTTCTTTGTCTCTTGTAATAGTCTTTATTTTAAAGTCTATTTTGTCTGATATGAGAATTGCTACTCCAGCTTTCTTTTGATTTCCATTTGCATGGAATATCTTTTTCCATCCCCTCACTTTCAGTCTGTATGTGTCTCTAGGTCTGAAGTGGGTCTCTTGTAGACAGCATATATATGGGTCTTGTTTTTGTATCCATTCAGCCAGCCTGTGTCTTTTGGTGGGAGCATTTAATCCATTTACATTCAAGGTAATTATCGATATGTATGTTCCTAGTCCCATTTTCGTAACTGTTTTGGGTTTGTTATTGTAGGTGTTATCCTTCTCTTGTGTTTCTTGCCTAGAGAAGTTCCTTTAGCATTTGTTGTAAAGCTGGTTTGGTGGTGCTGAACTCTCTCAGCTTTTGCTTGTCTGTAAAGGTTTTCATTTCTCCATCACATCTGAATGAGATCCCTGCTGGGTAGAGTAATCTTGGTTGTAGGTTTTTCTCCTTCATCACTTTAAGTATATCCTGCCACTCCCTTCTGGCTTGCAGAGTTTCTGCTGAAAGATCAGATGTTAACCTTATGGGGATTCCCTTGTGTGTTATTTGTTGTTTTTCCCTTGCTGCTTTTAATATGTTTTCCTTATATTTAATTTTTGACAGTTTGATTAATATGTGTCTTGGCGTGTTTCTCCTTGGGTTTATCCTGTATGGGACTCTCTGTGCTTCCAGGACTTGATTAACTATTTCCTTTCCCATATTAGGGAAGTTTTCAACTATAATCTCTTCAAATATTTTCTCAGTCCCTTTCTTTTTCTCTTCTTCTTCTGGGACCCCTATAATTCGAATGTTGGTGCGTTTAATGTTGTCCCAGAGGTCTCTGAGACTTTCCTCAGTTCTTTTCATTCTTTTTTCTTTATCCTGCTCTGCAGTAGTTATTTCCACCATTTTATCTTCCAGGTCACTTATCCGTTCTTCTGCCTCAGTTATTCTGCTATTGATCCCATCTAGAGTATTTTTAATTTCATTTATTGTGTTTTTCATCGTTGCTTGGTTCCTCTTTAGTTCTTCTACGTCCTTGTTAAATGTTTCTTGCATTTTGTCTATACTATTTCCCAGATTTTGGATCATCCTTACTATCATTATTCTGAATTCTTTTTCAGGTAGACTACCTATTTCCTCTTCATTTGTTAAGTCTGGTGTGTTTTGACCCTGCTCCTTCATCTGCTGTGTGTTTTTCTGTCATCTCATTTTGCTTATCTTACTGTGTTTGGGGTCTCCTTTTCACAGGCTGCAGGTTCGTAGTTCCCGTTGTTTTTGGTATCTGTCCCCAGTGGCTAAGGTTGGTTCAGTGGGTTGTGTAGGCTTCCTGGTGGGGGGGACTAGTGCCTGAGTTCTGGTGGATGAGGCTGGATCTTGTCTTTCTGGTGGGCACGTCCACGTCTGGTGGTGTATTTTGGGGTGTCTGAGGCCTTATTATGATTTTAGGCAGCCTCTCTGCTAATGGATGGGGCTGTGTTCCTGTCTTGCTAGTTGTTTGGCATAGGGTGTTCAGCACTGTAGCTTGCTGGTCATTGAGTGATGCTGGGTCTTGATGTTGAGATGGAGATCTCTGAGAGATTTTTGCCGTTTGGTATTACGTGGAGCTGGGAGGTCTCTTGTGGACCAGTGTCCTGAAGTTGGCTCTCCCACCTCAGAGGTACAGCCCTGATGCCTGGCTGGAGCACCAAGAGCCTTTCGTCCACACGGCTCAGAGTAAAAGGGAGAAAAAATAGAAAGAAAGAAAGAAAGAAAGAAAGAAAGAGGCTATAATATAGTGAAGTAAAAGAAAGCTATTATAAAGCAAAGCTATACAGACAAAATCTCACCCAGAAGCATATACATATACACTCACAAAAAAAGGAAAAGGGGAAAAATTAATATATCCTGCTCCCAAAGTCCACCTCCTGAATTTGGGATGATTCGTTGTCTATTCAGGTATTCAACAGATGCAGGCACATCAAGTTGTTTGTGGAGTTTTAATCCGCTGCTTCTGAGGCTGCTGGGAGAGATTTCCCCTTCTCTTCTCTGTTCGCACAGCTCCTGGGGATCAGCTTTGGATTTGGACCCGCCTCTGCGTGTAGGTCGCCTGAGGGCGTCTGTTCCCCGCCCAGACAGGACGGGGTTAAAGGAGCAGCTGCTTCGGGGGCTCTGGCTCACCCAGGCCGCGGGGAGGGAGGGGTACAGAGGAGGCGGGGCGAGCCTGCGGCGGCAGAGGCCGGCGTGACGTGGCACCAGCCTGAGGCGCGCCGTGCGTTCCCCCCGGCGAAGTTGTCCCTGGATCACGGGACCCTGGCAGTGGTGGGCTGCACAGGCTCCTGGGAGGGGCGGTGTGGAGAGTGACCTGTGCTCGCACACAGGATTTTTGGAGGCGGCAGCAGCAGCCCCAGCGTCTCACGCCCGTCTCTGGGGTCCGCGCTGATAGCCGCGGCTCGCGCCAATCTCTGGAGTTCGTTTAGGCGGCGCTCTGAATTCCCTCTCCTTGCGCGCCGCGAAACAAAGAGGCAAGAAAAAGTCTCTTGCCTCTTCGGCAGCTGCAGACTTTTTCCCGGTCTCCCTCCCAGCCAGCTGTGGTGCGCTAACCCCTTCAGGCTGTGTTCACGCCGCCAACCCCAGTCCTCTCCCTGCGATCCGACCGAAGCCCGAGCCTCAACTCCCAGCCCCGCCCGCCCCGGCGGGTGAGCCGACAAGCCTCTCGGGCTGCTGAGTGCTGGTCGGCACTGATCCTCCGTGCGGGAATCTCTCCGCTTTGCCCTCTGCACCCCTGTGGCTGCGCTCTCCTCCGTGGCTCCGAAGCTTCCCCCCTCTGCCACCCGCAGTCTCTGCCCGCGAAGGGGCTTCCTAGTGCGTGGAAATCTTTCCTCCTTCACAGCTCCCTCCCACTGGTGCAGGTGCCGTCCCTATTCTTTTGTCTCTGTTATTTCTTTTTTCTTTTGCCCTACCCAAGTACGGGGGGAGTTTCTTGCCTTTTGGGAGGTCTGACGTTTTCTGCCAGCATTCAGTGGGTGTTCTGTAGGAGCAGTTCCACGTGTAGATGTATTTCTACTGTATCTGTGGGAAGGAAGGTGATCTCCGCGTCTTACTCTTCCGCCATCTTCTCTTCTCCCCCCTCAGGGATACTTTTAACAACAGAAGTGCCAAACTACAAAGAAGTGGAACCCACAAACATCGTTGAAGAAATTAAAGATGACCTAAATAAATGGAAAAACACCCCAGTTCATGGATTAGAAGATTTTATATCGTTATGACAGCAGTACTCCCTAAATTTTTCTACAGTTTCAATGCAATCCCTACCCAAGATTCAAGTTGTCTTTTTTTTTTTCTTTTTGGCAGAAATTATTGACAAGCTGATCTGAATATTCCTATGACCTAAGAATAGATAAAACAATCTTGAAAAAGAAAAAACAAAGTTGGAGGAGTCACACTAATTAGACAGTGTGGTAGTGGCATAAAGAGTGACATATAGATCAATAAAATAGGGTTTATAGTCTAGAATAAACCCTTACATTTATAATCAATCGCTTTTTTTTTTCATTTTTTAAGTTTATTTTTATTTTTCTGATTTTTTTTTTTCTTATGATCAATTGATTTTTGCCAAGGGTGCCCAGACAATTCAATGGAAGAAAGAATAGTCTTTGCAACAAATGGTACTACGACACTGGCTATCCACAGGCAAAAGAATAAAACTGTACTACCTCAATGCCACATAACAAAAGTTAACTAAAAAATGATCATAGAACTAAAAGTAAGAACTACAATTATAAAACTTTTAGAAGAAAATAAAGAGTAAATATTTTGTAACCTTGGGTTAGACAATAGTTTTAGATATGACATGAAAAGCACAAGTGACAAAAGAAGAAACAGACAAATTGTACTTTGTCAAAATTAAAACTTTTGTACCACAAGTAAAGTCATCAAGAAAGTGAAAAGGATGGCACAGAATGAAAGAACATGTTTGCAAAACATATCCTAATAAGGGACTTGTATTCAGAATAGACAAAGAAACAGAACTCAGTAATAAAATGACAAATAAGCCAATTTTAAAATGGGCAAAGGATTGGAATAGACATTTCTCTAAAGGTAAACAAATGGCCAATAAGCATATGAAAAGATGCTCAACATCTTAGTCATTAGCGAAATGCAAATTAAAATCATTAAAAAGTGAGATACCTCTTCACACCCATTAAGATAGTTATTATCAAAAGACAGACAACAAGTGTTGATGAGGATGTAGACAAACTGAAATATGATCCAGGTGGGAATATAAAATGGTGCAGCCACTTTGGAAAACACTTTGGCAGTTACTCAGAAGCTTAAACAGAGTTACCATATGATCCAGCAATTCTACGCCTAGGTATATACGTAAGAAAATTGAAGGAACATGTCCACACAAAAACCTGTGCATTAATGTTTACAGCAGCATTTTTCATAATGGCCAAAAAAGCAGAAACAATCCACATGTCCAACAACTCATGAATAAACATGTTGTATATGTATTTGAAATACTGTTTGTTACTGTTCATAACAAACAACAAGTACTGATTCCTGCTACAAAATGGATGAACCTTGAAAATATTAAGTAAAAGAAGCCAGACACAAAAGGCCACATATTGCATGATTTGCTTATAGAAAATGTGCCCAATGGGCAAATCCATAGATACAGAAAGTAGATTAATGGTTGAAGGCTAGGAAATGACTGTGAAGGGGCACAGGGTTTCTTTTTGGTATGACAAAAAGTTCTGGAATTAGTGGTGACAGTTGTATAACCTCCTCTGAATATATTAAAAACCACTGAATTGTATACTTTACAAGAATGAATTGTAAGGTATGTAAATTTTATTTTTAAAAAATCAATAGAGATTGACCAACGCTGAGACATACCCTGGGAAAGTAAGAAAACTTAAATTTTAAAAACCCAACAACAATCCAGGATCCAATAGGGAAAAAATATTAGGGTTGCCTCTGGCACAGAAATATTAATTGTATGTGCCCAGAAAGGGGGAGCAAATCTGACTGAGTTTTGAATTAAAGATTATTATTCAAAAGTTTTATACCCAAACAAGTTGTTATTCCTATACAAAGGTTACAGAATGATAATCTCAAATTTATAAGAACTGAAGAGATGCTCACTCCTGAACAACTGTTGAAAAATCTAGCTAAATAATAAAATTATTTAAATTAATAAACTCACAAACAGTTACACTGAAAAGACTGATGATATTGACCCCCTTTAAAAAACACATAAAATGGTGATTTTGCTTATAACATGGAAGAAAAATGCTATACTTCTTAAAAATAAAGCTAATCAATACAGTAGTAATACTACCATAATGAACTGAGACAACATTCACAAAATTAACGAATATTGTTATGTTGGGGGAAGTGTGTGTAGGTGGAGAGTGGGGAGAAGTAGGGCAAGTGCAACCAGTTTCTTAATTTTTTATATAATGGAGTCAATAGATACTATTTCATATCTGAGTGGTACATTGAGACAGTGGCTTAAGCATATTTGTTAATTACATGGCTGCTAAGTTAGCAAAAAAAAACAACTCAAAGAAAATCATATAGCAATAAAAAAAATGGAAAACAATAAGAAATCATTAAAAATGATAAGAAACCCTGAAGAACCAAAACAACTTTGAAAGAGAACAACAAAGTTGGAGGATTCACACTTCCTGATTTCAAAACAGTAATACAATAACACTGTGGTACTGGCATAAAGATAAATAGATCAATGGACTAGAATAGAGAGCCCAGAAATAAACCTTTGTGCCACATGGTCAAATGATCTCTGACCCTTGACAAGGGGCCAAGACCATTCAACAGGAAAAGAGCAGTCTCCTTAACAAATGGTGCTGGGAAAACTGGATATGCACATGCTCTTAAAAAGAATGAAATGGGGAAAAAAAAAAAAGAATGAAGTTGGAGCCTTATCTTACATCGTATACAAAAATTACCTCAAAATGGATTAAAGACCTAAAACCATAACATTCTTGGAAGAACACACAGGGGAAAAGCTTCATGGCATTGGACTTGGTAATGACTTCTTAGATATGACACCAAAAGCACAGGCAGCAAAAGTAAAACTCGACAATTGGGACTACATCAATATTAAAAATTTCTGGGCATCAAAGGACACAATCAACAAAGGTGAGAAGGCAACCCACTGATTGGGAGAAAAATTTATAAATCATATATCTGATAAGAGGTTAATACTCAGAATATGTAAAGAACTACTACAACTCAATGACCAAAAAATAACGCGATTCAAGAATGGGCAAAGTACTTGAATAGACATTTCTCCAAAGATGATATACAAATGGCCAAGAAGTATATAAAAAGATGCTCAATATAATCATGAAAGAAATGCAAGTCAAAAACATATCACTTCATACACACTAGGATGCCACTATAAAAAAAAAAACAGAAAATAACAAGTGTTGACAAAGATGTGGAAAAAGTGGAACCATTGTGTGCTGTTGGTGGGACTGTAAAATGGGCAGCTGCTGTGGAAAACAGTAGGGTGGTTCCTCAAATAATTAAAAATAGAACTACCATATAATCCAGCCATTCCACTTCTGGATATGTAACCCCCAAAATTGAAAGTAGGATCTTGAATGGATATTTGTACACTCATGTTCATAGCAGCATTATTCACAATGGTCTAAAGGTGGAAGCAACACAAGTATCTATTAACGGATGGATGAATGAATGAACAAACAAAATGTGGTATATACATACAACGCAGTATCATTCAGTCTTAAAAAAAAGACAATCCTGTCAGATAGTACAACACTGATGATCCTTGAGGACATTATGCTAAGTGAAGTAAACTTGTTACTTAAGGACAAATACTGTATTCCAATTACGTGAGGTACCTAGAGTAGTCAAATTCTTAGAATGGTGGTTGCCAGGGGCTTGAGCATAAGGTGGAATGGGGAGTTGCTATTTGAG